>NC_092100.1:36961864-37184364 GCF_045679555.1 Salvelinus alpinus | reverse complement strand
GTCCTTGTTTTCCATGAAAACATACATGAATGAGTTTCAAAATGAATAGGAAATATAGTCAAGATGTTGAAAAGGTTATAAATAATGATTTTTAATTTAAATAATAATTGTGTCCTTCAAACTTTGCTTTTGTCAAAGAATCCTCCATTTGCAGAAATTACAGCCTTGCAGACCTTTGGCATTCTAGTTGACACTTTGTTGAGGTAATCTGAAGAGATTTCACCCCGTGCTTCCTGAAGCACCTCTCACAAGTTGGATTGGCTTGATGGGCACTTCTTACGTACCATACAATCAAGCTGCTCACACAAAAGCTCAATAGGGGGTGCGTTCTCAGCCCTCTCCTGTACTCCCTGTTCACCCATGACTGCGTGGCCATGCACGCGTCCAACTCAATCATCAAGTTTGCAGATGACACTACAGTGGTAGGCTAGATTACCAACAACGACGAGACGGCCTACAGGGAGGAGGTGAAAGCCCTCGGAGTGTGGTGTCAGGAAACAACTTCACACTCAACATCAACAAAACAAAGGAGATGATTGTGGACTTCAGGAAACAGCAGAGGGAGCACCCCCCTATCCACATCGACGGGACAGTAGTGAAGAAGGTGGAAAGTTCCTCAGTGTACACATCACGGACAAACTGAAAAGGTCCACCCACACAGACAGCGTGGTGAAGAAGGCGCAACAGCGCCTCTTCAACCTCAGGAGGCTGAAGAAATTTAGCTTGTCACCAAAAACACTCACAAACGTTTACAGATGCACAATCGAGAGCATCCTGTCGGGCTGTATCACCGCCTGGTACGGCAACTGCTCCGCCCACACCCGTAAGGCTCTCCAGAGGGTAGTGAGGTCTGCACAACGCATCACCGGGGGCAAACTACCTGCCCTCCAGGACACCTACACCACCCGATGTCACAGGAAGGCCATAAAGATCATCAAGGACAACAACCACCCAAGCCACTGCCTGTTCACCCCGCTATCATCCAGAAGGCGAGGTCAGTACAGGTGCATCAAAGCTGGGACCGAGAGACTGAAAAACAGCTTCTATCTCAAGGCCACTGGACTGTTAAACAGCCATCACTAACATTGAGTGGCCGCTGCCAACATACTGACTCAAATCTCTAATCACTTTAATAATAAAAAATTGGATGTAATAAATGTATCACTAGTCACTTTAAACAACGGCACTTTATATAATGTTTACATACCCTACATTACTCATCTCATATGTATATACTGTACTCTATACCATCTACTACATTCTGCCTATGCCGTTTGGCCATCGCTCATCCATATATTTATGTGTACATATTCTTAATCATTCCTTTACATGTATAAGGTAGTTGTTGTGAAATTGTTAGATGACTTGTTAGATATTACTGCATGGTCGGAACTAGAAGCACAAGCATTTCGCTACACTCGCATTGACATCTGCTAACCATGTGTATGTGACCAATACAATTTGATTTGATTTGATTTAGTAGATTGGATGGGCTATTTACAGATGAGATATGTACAGGTGCAGTGATCTGTGAGCTGCTCTGACAGCTGGTGCTTAAAGATAGTGAGGGAGGTAAGAGTCTCCAGCTTCCGAGATTTTTGCAGTTCGTTCCAGTCATTGGCAACAGAGAACTGGAAGGAGAGGAGGCCAAAGGAAGAATTGGCTACGGGGTGGGTGCGCGTGCTACGGGTGGGTGCGCGTGCTACGGGTGGATGCTGCTATGGTGATCAGTGAGCTGAGATAAGGTGGGGATTTACCTAGCAGAGACTTGTAGATGACCTGGAGCCAGTGGGTTTAGCGACGAGTATGAAGCGAGGGCCAGCCAACGAGAGCATACAGGTCGCAGTGGTGGGTATTATATGGGGCTTTGGTGACAAAACGGATGGCACTGTGATAGACTGCATCCAATTTGTTGAGTAGAGTGTAGGAGGCTATTTTGTAAATGACATCGCCGAAGTCGAGGATCGGTAGGATGGTCAGTTTTACGAGGGTATGTTTGGCAGCATGAGTGGAGGATGCTTTGTTGTGAAATAGGAAGCCGATTCTAGATTTAATTTTGGATTGGAGATGCTTAATGTGAGTCTGGAAGGAGAGTTTACAGTCTAACCAGACACCTAGGTATTTGTAGTTGTCCACATATTCTAAGTCAGAACCGTCCAGAGTAGTGATGCTGGACGGGCGGGCAGCGATTGGTTGAAGAGCACACCTTTACAAAAAATTTGATCAAATTTGCCATTGCTCTTCTTTTAGAGACTGCCGTGATCTAATTCCAATAGTTCCAAATTCATAAAGGGTGTTACTGTCAACATAAAAGGTTAATGGAGGGCGTTTTCCAGGCGGAGTTATAATGCTCCTTCACGTGCGCACAGGTTTATGACAGGTTTATAACGGGAAACCTGCGTATGTATGGCGTGCGCCAAATGTAAATTTCTAAATAAATTACGTGTGTATTATTTTCAGAAATGGCGCATGGCAGATACTTAGTGTGAAATTTACGCAACGGTTATAAAGGAGATGCAACAGGCTCCTCACCTCCCGATTCAGGGTCGTGGAAGTTGGGGTCCAGACCTTTCTCCAGGAATTTGGACACCTTCTCAATGTTCCTCTGCTGAACATACTCCATAAACTTCTTCAGGTTCGCCTGGAGACAGACAGAGAGAGAGTCCATGTCATTCAACTACTATCAAAAACATATTTAAATGTATTTCATGCAAATCAAATTCAATTAAATATTGAGGAAGGGGCAGAGGTGGAGAGTTTGAGAGAGAGAGAGATAGAGAGAGAGATAGAATGAGAGAGAGAGAAAGAAAGAGAGGGGCCAGGAGGCAAGAGCGATAGTTAGAGAGGAAGAAAAATAGAGTGGAGAGGCCAGGATGCATCAGGGAAGGAGGGGAGAGAAAAAAGAGAGGCAGTGAGAGAGAGAGCAAGCTAAAGACAGTTATGGAGATAAAGAGAAAAAATGTAGGGAGAAAGAACTCTGTGATTGGGTGATGTAAGACTCATGTGGATAGAGATGTTTAATAATGGAGGTGAGAGATGAAAGCTGAAGCACACTGCCGTGTTCCTGTGTGTGTGTCCAAGTGGAAGATTTAGGTGGATACAGTAGTGCATTTGGGTAGAAAGCAACATTCCATCTCTACTGTACTTCCAACACAGCAACAAAAAAACACTCCTTTTACCCAAAACAGCATATCGTACAGAGCACTTCTCTTTACAGGATCAGACCATTTCCCCAGGCCATTTCCTGTAACCAACTAGTTCCTACGTATACTGTGCATTGTTAGTAAAGGATTGTTTCTATCCAAAAGTTTTTAACCACTAAGCAGCTGATTCTTACTGGATTGGTTTGGGGTCAAGTCCATTTCAATTCAATAAATTCAGTAGATTAACTGAAATGTAAAGGTCCAATGGAGCTGTTTTTATGGTAAAAGAAATAAACAAAGATAGCTTCTTAGCAAAGAACAATTTCTCAAGCAATCATTTGTCTAGGCCTGTCTGGGTGTGGTCTGAGTGGGGAAGGGGAAAACAGAACATTTGCTGTTATTTCCAGAGATGTCATCAGGTAGGCCAAAACTCTATTCCACCAAAACTGGCTGAAATTGCAGGTGGTCTTTTCAAACAGTTCTTGCACTAAAAGGCATTATCATAATTTTTCCAATTTCACAGTACTATTCCAGCCTCATAGTGTGGAAATATAAAACACAGAAATATCACGTTATTGACTGCACTGGGCCTTTAACATACGGCACAAAATGGAAAACATCTGTAATGTAGATTGGGTGTGTGTACAGCCATTGGTTATTGAAAGAAGAGGAGTTGAGGTCTTTCCTCTCAATATTCAGTTATGTGCTACAATTCCACACCAAAGAGGGAATTTAGGATATCCTTATTTTTGTGTCTTCGTTGCAGTGAAGCATGTCATCCAACACAGATGACTCTCTCACTAAGCTGTTTAGAGTGAATAAGGACGCATACACATCTGCAGTACAAGGCTGGACAGCTCATTCATAAAATAACACCATGTACACCCACACTCATGTCTGTTATTGATCGATTTGGTTGTCTTTTTTTCTTCGCTTTTAAAGGAAAGATTCACGCATTTTGAATGTCATGTCTTTTTTGTGCATCTCTGAGTGATGTTCTATCGATTCCTAGGGTCATTTCATGTTTTCATGTGTATCTGAGGTGTTCACCGTTTAAGCAGGAATACAGCCGATATGACGAGTTTTGCATTGTATGACTTTCACACCAATTGCGAAATATCATCCTGCTGCAATCCGTCAAATATTTATTCGGAACAAGTTTGATTTATGTGGGGTTTTTGCATGTCAAAATAGGCTGTTGATCAATAGAAAGTGTTCTCTGGGACACGTGTTCTGCCACTGACTGGCCACGCAATGACACGTGCGTTGCTAGAATGAATGAATCTGTTTCTCTCTGCCTGTTTTGTATGTTTGCAATGCCTCAGTGCAGTAATGTAGCCTATCAATTCATCACCACTTGCCAATGTGATCACACCACGCTCTTGCCATTCAAACTTCCCCGCCAGCTCACTGCCAATGCTGTAGCCTAATTTATATTCAGCAAGCCAGAGCAAGGTCACCTACATCTCTCCTCAAACATGCCTATATTAGTTTTAAAAAATTGCTTGACGTGACCAAACTATATTGTTATTCCTGAGACTCACATTGTTCTAGGTTACTCGTTCAAGAGCTGTAAAAAGAGGAATAGAGAGGGAAGAGAGAGAGCTCAGTGGAGATGCTGGCGAGTGGAGAACAACTGTCCCCTCTCATTGAAGACACAGAAGTTCAAGGCCCACCGAAGCACTGCAGGCATTGTTAGCAGAAAACAGAATCCCTCTATCGTGGAATGGAAAAATGCCAATCTTTAAAAAAATATATATATATTTTTTTTAACCTTTATTTAACTAGGCAAGTAAGTTAAGAACACATTCTTATTTTCAATGACGGCCTAGGAACAGTAGGTTAACTGCCTTGTTCAGGTGCAGAACAACAGATTTGTGGTCAATCTTTGTGTAAATCAACAACCAAAAAATCTAAGAAAATTATGGTACCAATAATTGCTTCTAATATACCAGATATACAGTATGTCCTTGAACCGATTATTTTCAAATCGCACACAGAATAAGTTACAAGGATAATTTAGTTGCTAATAGCATCCTGCAGTACCCCGGTTAGCCTGCAACGTCACTTCCTGGAGTAGCTCAAACTGTGAATGTCATGTCAGAGAGGAAAAGGAGAAGTTATACGATTCACTCCGCCCAAAATCTGTCCGCGTGAGATAAGGCCATTTTTGTATTGAGTTCTATGAGAGCGTGTCAAATTATGTGAGGCTTATTTATTCAAATAGAAGTTTCAAAGACACTGATATAAGTGGATGCGTAGCATTCCGGCAACTTTGAGAAAAATTACTTAATTGTGCCTGTTGTTCACGTATATCTGCCCTCTCATTGGCAAAAATTGTCCCACCTGATCTCTCCTGTCTTCAACCATCTAGAAAATGGACTTCCATTGTTAGAGCGGTCACTCTGCTAACTTGTCAATATAATAAATAACCTTTTTGCAGCGATTACAACCTCGAATCTTCTTGGGTATGACACTACAAGCCAGAGGTGTGGACTCGAGTCACATGACTTGGACTTGAGTCAGACTCGAGTCACAAATATGATAACTTGCTGACTTTAACACCAATGACTCGTGACTTGACTTGGACTTGAGCCTTATGACTCGACCTGACTTGATACCCTCCCCAAGACCAAATATTTAAAATGATGCTACTTAAAAAAGTGTGCAGCGCATCAACTCTTCATTTAACGGATTACAGTTTGAATCGGACAGCAGCCAATCAAATTGTGCCAGCTGAGAAAAAGTTGTGCGTGGCAGGGCAGAAGAACGTCGGCGGGTGAATTCAGATGGAGCCCTTGGAAAGATGATACCCCAAATTATTATTTTTGGATATAAAGACGACTCTGTATCAACAAAAAACGGATTGCAACTTGCAACACATACGGGAAGAAAATTACTTTGTTCGACATTTGAAGCTGCACAAAGAACGGTAAGTCGTGGCTAATATAGCCGCCAGCTATATATTTTATTACTTTAATAGTGTATAATGTAGGCTAACGTAACGTTAAATCAATGAGCCTCCACACAGTCAGTCAGTGCGGGAATGTGATCATTGCACCCACAATCTTGTCTGATGTTACTGCTGTTCCTAAAATCATACGTTAGCCTACTGTGTGTGTGTGTGTGTGTGTGTGTGTGTGTGTGTGTGTGTGTGTGTGTGTGTGTGTGTGTGTGTGTGTGTGTGTGTGTGTGTGTGTGTGTGTGTGTGTGTGTGTGTGTGTGTGTGTGTGTGTGTGTGTGTGTGTGTGTGTGTGTGTGTGTGTGTGTGTGTGTGTGTGTGTGTGTGTGGTTGGGCGATTGTGTACAAGCCTCCATCGCCCGATTGCGCCCCATAGCGATCCTCGATAGTCGATCACTAATGGGGGGGTGTGTCTTTCTCATGGCTACCCATGTATTTCCATGGAAATATAACATTTATTTGGAAAGTAATGAACATATAGATATTTTTAAAAGCATCCATGATTTGCGTAAATGTAATATACTATTACTCTTGTTAAAAATATGAAATGGTATTACATTTGGTGAAGAGCACATTATGACTTGTTTAGGACTCGAAACTCAAAGTTTAGGACTTGAGACTTGACTCGGACTTTCCTGTCTCAACTTGGGACTTGACTTGGGACTTGACTGCTAAGACTTGAGACTTACTTGTGACTTGTAAAACAATGACTTGGTTCCTCCTCTGCTACAAGCTTGGCATGCCTGTACCTGGCCCAGCGTTGTCAGGATTTGGCCAGGGTAGGTCGTCATTGTAAATAACTGAATTGCCTAGTTAAATAAAGGTTAAATTTGAATCTCCAATCCAAGTCATTAGAAAAGTCATTAGAAAACCCTTTCGCAATTATGTTAGCACAGCTGAAAACCGTTGTTCTGAATAAAGAAGCAATAAAACTGACCTTTAGACTAGTTGAGTATCTGGAGCATCAGCATTTGTGGGTTTTCTAATGATCATTTAGCCTTTTAAAATGATAAACTTGGATTAGCTAACACAAAATGCCATTGGAACACAGGAGTGATGGTTGCTGATAATGGGCCTCTGTACGCCTATGTAGATATTCCATTAAAATCAGCTGTTTCCAGCTACAATAGTCATTTACAACATTAACAATGTCTACATTGTATTTCTGATTATTTTGATGTTATTTTAATGGACAAAAAATGTGCTTTTCTTTCAAAAACAAGGACATTTCTAAGTTACCCCAAACTTTTGAACATTAGTGTAGGTAGAGGTAAAGTGACTATGCATGGATAATAAACAGAGAGTCGCAGCAGCAAATAGCCCGGGTAGGCATTTGATTAGATATTCAGGAGTCTTATGGCTTGGGGGTGGAAGCTGTTAAGAAGCTTTTGGACCTAGACTTGGGGCTCTGGTACTGTTTTCCGTGCGGCAGCAGAGAGAACGGTCTATGACTAGGTTGGCTGGAGTCTTTGGCAATTTTTAGGGCCTTCCTCTACTCTACGCAGTGCCTTCCGTTCGGAGGCCAAGCAGTTGCCTTACCAGGAGCTGATGCAACCATTCAGGATGCTCTCGAAGGTGCAGCTGTTGAAATTTTTGAGGATTTGAGGACCCATGCCAAATCTTTTCAGTCTCCTGAGGGGGAGTAGGCGTTGTCATTCCCTCTTCACAACTGTCTTGGTGTGTTTTGACCATGATACTTTGTTGGTGATGTGGACACCAAGGAACTTGAAGCTCTCAACCTGCTTCACTACAACCCCGTTGATTAGAATTTGGGCGTGCTCAGCCCTTCTTTTCCTGTAGTCCACAAACATCTCCTTTGTCTTGATCATGTTGAGGGAGAGGTTGTTGTCCTTGCACCACACTGCCAGGTATCTGAACTCCTCCCATAGGCTGTCTCATCATTGTCGGTGATCAGGCCTACCACCGTTGTGTCGTCAGCAAACTTAGTGATGGTGTTGGAGTCGTGCTTGGCCACGCAGTGGTGAGTGAATGAGAACAGGAGGGGACTAAACACGCACCTCTGACGTGCTCCCTTTTGAGGATCAGCGTGGCAGATGTGTTGTTGCCTACCTTTACCACCTGGTCGTCGGCAAACTTAATGATGGTGTTGGAGAAGTGCTTGGCCATGCAGTCATGGGTGAACAGGGAGTATAGGAGGATCAGTGAAGCACATGTGATGTTACCTACCCATACCAATTGGGGGCGACCCGTCAGGAAGTCCAGGATCCAGTTGCAGCGGGAGTTGTTTAGTCTAGGGCCTTAGCTTAGTGAGGGCACTATGGTATTGAAAGCTGAGCTGTAGTCAATGAATAGCATTCTCATGTAGGTGTTCCTTTTGTTCAGGTGGGAAAGTGCAGTGTTGAGTGCGATAGAGATTGCATCATCTGTGGATCTGTTGGCGTGGTATGCAAATTGGAGTGGGTCTTGGGTTTCTGGGATAATGGTGTTGATGTGACCTATGACCAGCCTTTCAAAGCACTTCATGGCTACAGACGTGAGTGCTATGGGCCGGTAGTCATTTAGGCAGGTTACCTTGGTGTTCTTGGGCTCGTAAATCTAGGCGACCACACGTGCTATGAAAGAGAGAAAAAATATATATATGCCGGTGTTTACCCTGATCAGTGGTGGAGAAGTACCCAATTGTCATACTTGAGTAAAAGAAAAGATACCTTAATAGAAAATGACTCAAGTAAAGTTACCCAGTAAAATACTACTTGAGTAAAAGTCAAAACATTTTTGGTTTTAAATATACTTAAGTATCAAAAGTAAATGTAATTGCTAAAACATACCTAAGTATCAAAAGTAAAAGTAAAAGTATGAATCATTTAAAATTCCTTATATTAAGCAAACCAGACTGCACAACTTTTTTTAAATGTATGGATATCCAGGGGCCCACTCCAACACTCAGACTTAATTTACAAACAAAGCATGTGTGTTTAGTGAGTCTGCCAGATCAGAGGCAGTAGGGATGACCAGGGATGTTCTCCTGATAAGAACGTGAATTTGACAATTTTCTGTCCTGCTAAAGCATTCAAAATGTAACGAGTACTTTTGGGTGTCAGGGAAAATGTATGGAGTAAAAAGTTATTATTATTTTTCAAGGGTTTTTATTTTATTTTAACTATTGTCTACATTGTAGAATAATAGTGAAGATATCAAAACTATGAAATAATGTAGTAACCAAATAAAGTGTTAAACAAATCAAAATATATTTTAGATTTTAGATTCTTCAAAGTAGCCTCCCTTTGTCTTGATGACAGCGTTGCACACTCTTGGCATTCTCTCAACCAGCTTCCCTTGGAATGCTTTTCCAACAGTCTTGAAGGAGTTCCTACATATGCTGAGCACTTGTTGGATGCTTTTCCTTCAATCAGCGGTTCAGCTCATCCCAAATCCTCTCAAATGGGTTGAGGTCGGGTGATTGGGGAGGCCAGGTCATCTGATACATTATCTCCATTCCTCTCCTTAGCAATTACAGCAATTACACAGCCTGAAGGTGTGTTGGGTCATTGTCTTGTGGAAAAACAAATGTTAGTCCAACTAAGAGCATCAGAGAGCATCAGACCAAAGGACAGATTTCCACCGTTTTAATGTCCATTCTTCGCCCAAGCAAGTCTCTTCATCTCATTGGTGTCCTTTAGTATTGGTTTCTTTGCAGCAATTCGACCATGAAGGCCTCTGAACAGTTGATGTTGAGATGAGTCTGTTACTTGAACTCTGAAGCATTTATTTAGGCTTCAATTTCTGAGGCTGGTATGAACTTATCCTCTGCAGCAGAGGTAACTCTGGGTCTTCATTTCCTGTTGCTGTCCTCATGAGAGCCAGTTTCATCATAGCGCTTGATGGTTTTTGCAACTGCACTTGAAGATAATATCAAAGTTCTTGAAATTCTTGAAACATATCTTAAAGTAATGATGGATTTTCATTTATCTTTGTTTATTTGAGCTGTTCTTGCCACAAGGACTTGGTATTTTACCAAATAGGGGCTATCTTCTGTATACCACCCCTACCTTGTCACACCACAACTGATTGGCTGAAACGCATTAAGAAGGAAAGAAATTCCACAAATTAACAAGGCACACCTATTAATCTAAATGCATTCCAGGTGACTACCTCATGAAGCTGGTTGAGAGAATGCCAAGAGTGTGCAAAGCTGTCATCAAGGCAAAGGGTGGCTACTTTGAAGAATCTCAAAGATAAAATATATTTTGATTTGTTTAACACTTTGGATACTATATGATTCCATATGTGTTATTGCATAGTTTTGATGTCTTCACTATCATTCTACAATGTAGAAAATAGTCAAATAAATAAAAACCTTTGAATGAGTACAGTACTGTATATATATATTTTAGTCAAATAGGTTTTTCTTCACAAAATGTGTGCACTGGGCCTTTACTAGTCCTGCATTAGCTGACCTATATAGCCGTCTGTAGCGTGGATGTTAATTTTTTTATTTTTTTTTATTTTTTTATTTCACAAAAGTAGTGCACTGGGCCTTTACTGGTCCCTCATTAGCGGACCGATATAGCTGTCTTTAGGACAGTTCACCACTTTTCCCTGTTACCCCCCCAAACATCTTCCAGCTGCTATGATACAGTTGCTTGCTGTATAACTCTGATGGAGCTAAATGTGCGCAATTGTTTTGCATGGAATAATCAGACATTTGTATGTCTGACTATGCTCTTCAAAAGGTGATGATATTACAACCAAATAGTTAACATTTAATTAAAAATCCCTTGAAAACGGCACACGGTTGTCGATGGTTTTAGCGGAGCTATGGGTCTCCTTGCCCCCCAGCAGGCAAATCGAATACTCTACACCTTCATGACGTTTTATTGAAAAGACCAATAGAACTACCTAACTAGGGATTTCGACCAGAACCTTTCTGGTCCTTACTGATCTAGTTCCATACTACTACTGAAACAAGGAAGTGTGCAAGCAAAACACCACAGCCGTATAAAGTACAATGTGAGGACAATGCATTTTGAATACTTTAATCTAAATAAAAGGTTGAGGTAATTTCCACTTCAATTCAATCACTGAGTGATTCAGTTTGCATTTGGTTTACTTTCTGAATTGAAATGGAAATGGTAATGACTCCAACCCTGACCCCGACCCTTCAAAAATTAGCCCCATCAACCAACCTGTAAAATATTCTCAATCAATACTATTGATTTAGAAACCTTGGGTTATTTGAGAGATTCCATATGCCGACTATAGTTTCTGTGAACTATGATTAGGGCAATTTCACGCCAAGACAACCCCAAAATATTTTGGGCATTTCAGATTGTTCTGGAAATTGTCAGACAGAATAGAAACTTGATCAGGAGGGATGTTTGGCATGCTTTTTACATTTGTATCACAAAAAACTGTTGAGATGAAAGTGACCATTTTATAACCCTTTGAGACACATGTCTCCTGTAAGACCCGATGATCTGTGAACCATACATAATACAGACAACATCTTGGTGTCATTAATCTACTTATGATGGGCTCTAACATATGAAGTATGTCTAGATTCTGACAAAAAATATATCCTATTCATGTATTCAACATTAAAATATTAAAATGAATATCTCAAAAGTACTCTTTTTGATTTAGTTAATTTAAAGGAAAATGTATTGGCCCAATACACTGTATTACATTCCCAGAGTGGGCTCTCTGCTAATTTTGAAGTGATGATACCTTTTTTAGCACAACCAACACAGTGAATGGCAAAATGGATTTAAAAGGAACTCCCTGTGCTGGTGATTTGCTGAATGTGCAATCCTAAAGGGCTGTTATTGGTTACTGACCTATGATGTCAATTTCTATGTATCAAGTGCATCATATCTTCAAAAGTACAACAGAGCCCACTCTGGAAATGTGATGTGTTTGAAGAAAAAATTGTTCCGTACAATATGTAAACAACAATGTTTTTATGTTAAATAAATGAAAGTGACATTTTTTAAAATCTGAATCGAGACATACTCCATATTTGAGAGCACACTATAAGTAGTATAATGACACCAATATGTTGTCTGTATCATGTGTGGTTCACGGATCATAGGGTCTTACAGGAGACTTATAGGTCTGAAAAGGGTCTAAAATATAAAAAGCAAATCAAACATCCTTCCTCCCAATGAAGGTTCTATGAGAGAATTGCCAAAACAATCTGAGATAGCCCAAAATCATTGTGGGTGTCTTGGCATGGAATAGCCCTTTAACTTCATTCCAGCTAATATCGCGGAGGAATAGGAAATAGGTAATACAATATCGATACAGCATCTGAAATTTTCAATACAGTATTAACACACAGTATTGGAAGTAGTCAAGAATATATTGACATAGTATTTAACATAGCTTTATGGTGAAATAAAGAGATGGTATGAAACATATCTTCTAAAGGAGAGGTAGAGCCGTGTTCAGATATACCCTTCTGCAACCCATCTGGCTAAAAGAGAGATATCATTACTATTCTACCCTTTCAAGGTTTCTCTGTCTCACTTGTTACATAAGCGCTGCATGCACTGAAACCTACAGTACACACACACACACACACACACACACACACACACACACACACACACACACACACACACACACACACACACACACACACACACACACACACACACACACACACACACACACACACACACACACACACACACACACACACACACACAAAGTAAAAGGTACAGCAAAGTAAAAGCATGCGTGACACAAACAAAGGATTATTTTTAGACGTACACACGCTCGCACATATTTACACAAAAAAACACTCACACACAGACACACACACCAAACACACACACCTTGTCTGTGGCCAGCGTTGCTGATTAACAAAACATCATGTAGAAGGCGTGTTCAACTCACCATGCGAGGCGACAAATATATTCCTCCTTCCAGAATCCCTCTCTTTAACTCCTCCACAACTTGACAGCTCTCTCTCGCTCCCTCACTCACAGCCATCTCCTCCCTTCTCGCCCCTACCAGGCTCCCCCTCGCTCGCTCACTCACACACACAGACACACACACGGGCACTGAGAAAGACTGGCACTGAGAAAGACTGCCGACTGCTCCTCTCACCATCCTTAGCCATACTGAGGAGAAATTCACTCCGGCTTTTTTCAGCTTATCTGAGAAGCAGTTGTTATGGTGATAGGATACAAAGACTGAGCTCTGACTGTCAGCAACATACATGTGTGGGAAGAGCAGTCTGTGCGTGCATGTGTACTATGAAATGCGTTACTAGAAGGGTCAGAGGGATGTTTAGCTAGCAGTGTGTTTTGTTTGATGTGTGTAATATTGCCCGTTGAGCGCGGAGGAAAGGAGACATCTTTGTTATGGCTAATCTACTCAAGTACACAAACACACACACAGATGCAAGAATGCATAAATTCACACATACTACAGTGGAACAGTATACTGTAGATTTTCCTTCAGAAGTGTGAGAGAGAGAGAGAGAGAGAGAGAGAGAGAGAGAGAGAGAGAGAGAGAGAGAGAGAGAGAGAGAGAGAGAGAGAGAGAGAGAGGAGCAGCTCAGTGTGTAAATAACCAGGGTTTCTCAAATCTTACCTTAACATTAGACAGATATTACTACCTATGGCTGCTGCAAATATTGAGGCGGCTTATTCTAAAGCTTACCCAATAAAAATTCACAAAATCACAGATTTGGCACACCATTGCGCACACATCATAAAATATATTGAGACAAATGACAGACAGTAGTCTACCAGTAGAACTCAATTTATTGAACATAATTAATGCCTGCTATATTTATATTTGAGTTCATTTATCTCAGTTTTCATTTGAATCAGATTTTTATACGTTGTTTGTTTGTATCAACTGCAAAGACACTGGCAACTTTATTTATTAGTAAAGCCTGAAAGTGGTCACAGAGAGATGATAAAACATGTGATTCCATGTTGATCGGAGATCTTCTGTGTATAAAGGAATGCTGGAATAGTACCTGTTCTAAGAGGTCTGAGGTGTTAGATTAAGAGCGTTTTCAAGTGCAACGTTAATATCGATGGTTTTGGGAAATAGCTCGGAGATTTAACGATGCTCCTATGAAGGCTCTAACGATGAACTTAGCCTTAAGATGCTTTTGGGAAACCTGGCCTAGGAGTGGTTCCAGCCGCAGCAATATGGTAGCACAAATCCCTTTATTGAAATACCAGCGCACGTACACACATGCACACACCATTGTCTGTCTGCTAAGGCAGGTAGCCTAATGGCTGGAGCGTTAGAAACCGAAAGGTTGCTATTTCGATTCACTGAGCGAACAAGGTGAAAAATATGTCGATCTGCCCTTGAGCAAGGCACTTAACCCTAATTGCTCCTGGGTCGCCATCAATAATGGGTCCGGGGAGTTGGGATACGCAAAAAACACATTTCCATTTTCACACTCGTACAGGTTACCCACTTGTGCACGCAGTGAACAGGACAAATATAAGCACCCCCTATTTGACCTTGAAGAATGAGCGTCAGTCAAGGCCAACTCAGAGAGTCTGGCTCCTCCAAGCAGCTCTTGGAGAAGGAGGAGGAAAAAGGGAGTTGAGGGATACAGTATGAAAGAGATGAAGGGAAGGTGTGAGATTGACAGAAAAGGTATGAGAAAGCAGTAGAGAAAAGTGAGAGTGAGAGACAAAGAATATCAGAGACTATAATAACAGAGAAGTGATGCCGGATTCAGACAATAGCAGGGCTTGCCCTTGCCGTTCTGCCGCCCTAGGCGAGACCAAAAAAGGCTGTCCAGATGTTGTGTCGACTGGACCAAAAATCACTATCCGTGGATGATGAAGGCCGGTCTGGACCGCACCAAATCTGAACCAAACAGACGTCTATGATTGGTTCAGATATCTGTGGATGTGTAAATCAAGGCCGGTCCAGACTGCCCCAAAAAAACATGTCCAAAAGGCGTCGAACCGTGCTTGAGGTACCTACAGTTTTGCCTGAGACAGAATTGTATGAAATGCTCATCTGTGGTAAGCTTAACGTTTGTAAAACACCAAAAAAAGATGTCCGGTCCAGGCATGACCCCAAAAAAACGTCCAAAAGACGTTGGCTCATGCTTACTGGGGTGTAGCATACCATGTTAGCCGCACTGAAATTTTATGTATGCCCATCCATGTGGTAGGATCATCATTTGCAAAACAGGCCGTTGCATTTTTCTTTATTAGTCCTGATTCCTATGACTAATCAATTTGGCTATTTAAGCTTTGAATATCAGCTACCCAACTTTATCAGGAGTTATCGTGAGCCTATTTGCAATGTGTTTACACAACGGGAAATGCAGAGGTATTTTTCGCTATGATCAGCTTGTCAAAAATTGACCATTTTACCTGAAACCACTGATCAAGACAATGGGGTGAAACTCCTAGACAACAGTTGTGATTGTCCATTCCATATAGTCCATTTTACTTTGACCTGTCCTGTTTTTAGGATATGTTGTTTGTTAACATGACAGCGCATTTTTTGTTGTTGACTGAGTGTCATTTGTTGACTGAGTGTCACTAACTAACGTTAGGCTATTTGATTAGAGAAACCTACATGATGTAAAAAGTGTCCGTCTCATTACATTGTCATACATTTTATCTCCATTCTTTGGTCTACAGAAAAGGCTACATACCCTATCTACCATATCCTATATCTGCTACATGATTTATGTTAGATAATGTTTTTGACGGAACGTTGGTGCAGCGCCGCAGCAATGCATCTCTCCAACAGCACCCTGGAGAGGCACGCTGGGAATGGACAAACAAAATATTTTGCGCCCCTGCCTTTGACAAAGTGGCACTGCTTATCACAGGGCGGCATCAGATCACCTAAAAAGCCCATATGCCACTGGTTGAGAGAAATAGTCATTGTTCTTGGGCAGAATTATGTGAGTTTTTATGTGTTGTTGTTGGAGGTGCATCTTGGTCAGTTTAGCTCAGAAAAGGTCGCTCTCGTCAATCTGCCGCCTTAGGCCTAATGAGTGGCCTAATCCTGCCTAATGAGTGGGCCGGCCGTGCACTATAGAGCCGTCCAGAACCCTACTGTGCTGGCTCGGATGGGTTATGTTCATAGTGTCCTTTCCAGCATGGTTCCAGCAACAGTGGTGGATGTGTAACCAGTCCAGCCCAGTACAGCTTGGATTGGCCCTATAGTGGGAATCAGGCTTGTGAGTCTCTGCAGAGACAACGTGCGAGAGGTTAGGTTGAAGCATGTTAGCAAGATTTTGGGGGTAGGGGTTCATTTTTGTGGTCAGGTTAAGGTTAGGTTAAGTCATGCCAGCAAGCGGAAGGTTAGAAACCATGCTTGAGGGCGCAGCATTGCCAAATGTAAAGAGCAGACAAAAAATGGTCACAAAAGAATCGTTCTATTGTTACATTTCTGGTGTGATTTCAGGCTGCCTAGTTCAGTTTAATTCACAACACAGTTTCAGGGACTGAGGGATCAATATGACCCACACACACCGGTCATCGTAATGTTATTACCAAGGGAACCCATGTCGTAGCAACGAGAAGACCTCTCCATGGTAACGAGGTATGCACACAGAAAAAGATTAACCAGCAAAAGAGAACTGACAGATATGGGGCAAAACACACACAGGTGTCACACACGCAAACATACACACACAACCACCGTCTACCTAACAGTAAGAGACCAATCAGCACTGATTACAGAGCCAGGAAGGAATTTGACTTCTCTCAAACAGCCCATACTTTTCTCTCCACTGTAAAGTAATATGTACTAACACAGCAGAGCCAACACCCAGCAGCGGGATCCTATATTCACTGTCAGAGCATCAGAGCACAATCTGATATCAGAGAACATTATGTGGGGCTATATAACTTCAGAATCTGATATAACTTACTCACAGCACATTCTTCCCAATGACTCCCAGAAACCTGAAAAAAACCCGGAATATCCTGTCCCAGTCTCCACTCCTCCAATAACAGACTATTTCTGTATGTGGTGTGGGGAGAACCCTGCAGGTACTAAAAGGAAAGAACGGCGAAAGATAGAGAGAAAGAGCAACATAGGTAGAGTGAGAGTGATAGTGATGAAGGATAGACACTTCTCCCTACATGCCGCAGTGTCAGCGGTACACGGAAGTACAATCTAGTCCGCCATCCACAGCAATTTAGCATGTGTTTACTACAGCAGATAGCCCTCCTGATCCACTTCCTTGTCTCTGCAAGGTGCCCGCTCGGTTTTCAATATGATTTCCGCTATCTCTACACAGCAATTTGATTTCCTTCAGATAAAGGCCCCATCACTGCGATGTCCAAGCCAGAAAGAAACCTAGTCATCCATCTTTCTCTCCCTCTCCTTTTCACTCAGTCTCTCTCTCTCCCTCTCCTTTTCACTCAGTCTCTCTCTCTCCCTCTCCTTTTCACTCAGTCTCTCTCTCTCCCTCTCCTTTTCACTCAGTCTCTCTCTCTCCCTCTCCTTTTCACTCAGTCTCTCTCTCTCCCTCTCCTTTTCACTCAGTCTCTCTCTCTCCCTCTCCTTTTCACTCAGTCTCTCTCTCTCCCTCTCCTTTTCACTCAGTCTCTCTCTCTCCCTCTCCTTTTCACTCAGTCTCTCTCTCTCTCTCTCCTTTTCAGTCTCTCTCTCTCTCTCTCTCTCCCTCTCCTTTTCAGTCTCTCTCTCTCTCTCTCTCTCTCTCCCTCTCCTTTTCACTCAGTCTCTCTCTCTCCCTCTCCTTTTCACTCAGTCTCTCTCTCTCCCTCTCCTTTTCACTCAGTCTCTCTCTCTCCCTCTCCTTTTCACTCAGTCTCTCTCTCCCTCTCCTTTTCACTCAGTCTCTCTCTCTCCCTCTCCTTTTCACTCAGTCTCTCTCTCTCCCTCTCCTTTTCACTCAGTCTCTCTCTCTCCCTCTCCTTTTCACTCAGTCTCTCTCTCCCTCTCCTTTTCACTCAGTCTATCTCTCTCCCTCTCCTTTTCACTCAGTCTCTCTCTCTCTCTCTCTCTCTCTCTCTCTCTCTCTCTCTCTCTCTCTCTCTCTCTCTCTCTCTCTCTCTCTCTCTCTCTCTCTCTCTCTCTCTCTCTCTCTCTCTCTCTCTCTCTCTCTCTCTCTCTCTCTCTCTCTCTCTCTCTCTCTCTCTCTCTCTCTCTCTCTCTCTCTCTCTCTCACTCACTCACTCAGTCTCTCTCTCTCTCTCCTTTTCAGTCTCTCTCTCTCTCTCTCTCTCTCTCCTTTTCAGTCTCTCTCTCTCTCTCTCTCTCTCTCCTTTTCAGTCTCTCTCTCTCTCTCTCCTTTTCAGTCTCTCTCTCTCTCTCTCTCTCTCTCCCTCCCTCTCCTTTTCACTCAGTCTCTCTCTCTCCCTCTCCTTTTCACTCAGTCTCTCTCTCTCCCTCTCCTTTTCACTCAGTCTCTCTCTCTCCCTCTCCTTTTCACTCAGTCTCTGTCTCTGTCTCTGTCTCTGTCTCTGTCTCTGTCTCTGTCTCTCTCTCTCTCTCTCTCTCTCTCTCTCTCTCTCTCTCTCACTCAGTCTCTCTCTCTCTCTCCTTTTCAGTCTCTCTCTCTCTCTCTCCTTTTCAGTCTCTCTCTCTCTCTCTCCTTTTCAGTCTCTCTCTCTCTCTCTCTCTCCCTCTCCTTTTCACTCAGTCTCTCTCTCTCCCTCTCCTTTTCACTCTCTCTCTCTCTCTCTCTCTCTCTCTCTCTCTCTCTCTCTCTCTCTCTCTCTCTCTCTCTCTCTCTCTCTCTCTCTCTCTCTCTCTCTCTCTCTCTCTCTCTCTCTCTCTCTCTCTCTCTCTCTCTCTCTCTCTCTCTCTCTCTCTCTCTCTCTCTCTCTCTCTCTCTCTCTCTCTCTCTCTCTCTCTCTCTCTCTCTCTCTCTCTCTCTCTCTCTCTCTCTGCGTTGTCTTCTTTCCTTCAGGTATTCCTCATTAAATGTAGCTAATCCTACATTTGCATTTTGTTCATCAGTATACTTTGTCTACATAGTGTAGCACAGTACAGTAGGAGAACCAAGTAGCTGTATCTGGCCTACATTTCTTCCCATCATCCCTTCATAGCTCCTGGTCACAGACAGCTGGGTATGTACCGTCACGGATCAGCAGTCATTATAAAGCCAACTGACATGATGTTTATTCACCATGCCCCAATGTATACTAGTGGGTTAATGTTCACTAGCCTGTGACATACACACATGGTATCATACATCACAACTACTTCATCAGTACATACAGTATGTGAAAAGTGAGGCTGGACTACACATACTGTACACATCCAGAAAGGACTTCATCCTCATGAATATGTCATGTATTCACACGTCCTGAACCATCACTACTACTTCTTAACCGTCTCACATGTGAACCTTAGTCACACCTGATTCAAATTGCCCAGGTACTCGGGTAGGCAGGGGCATTAATTAACCATAAGCCGGTGCAAACTCTGCCTGCCCAGCAAGCCAGGTGAGCCACGTCAAGTGCTCTCTACACACAAGCCTGGAACGTCATAACTAGTTAGGCTAACCATCACATGTGAATACTTACTGCCTGTAAAATACACACTCAGCCTATATGCCCAGAAGTTTTAGGGATCAGAAGAATCTGGATGCTTCTTGAAGCATGTCAACACATCATGATATCAGTAATTGGTAAATGGAACAGACAGGCATTTTTCTGCCATTGAAATCATTAAGTTCAAACGGTGTAAATTCCATTTTGGGATGGAATGACACTTTCAGTGTAAACCTAAATGACTAATACCAGATATAAAGTATGTAGAAAACATAAGGAACCTATTTATTTTGTAATAATATCATCTTTTCAGAACTAACTTTTCAAAAAACCTAGACAGTCAGGGAGAATTGAAAATTCCAAAACCAATTCATTTAGCAGTATTTATTTTGTTATTATGTTTGAGAAAAATAACACAGCAATAGCATTAGAGTGGGGAAGGAAAAATGATCTGTTATTGGTAGAAGTTTGGAACTCTCTTTCTTATTGTCTATTAAATATTTTACCACTTGGTGATGTCACTATAGAACGCCAAGACTTCATCCCACCAAAACAGGCAGAAATTTTAGGCCGTTTTTTCAAACATCATTACCATCATTTCCACAATTTTACAGTATTATTCCAACCTCATAGTGTGGAAATATAAAATACAGAAAAATAATGTTTTTGACTGCAGAAATGTCTCTACACCGCTAAGATGGGGTGCCTCTAAAATTCAGCACGCGGACGGGCCGACCACACTCCATGCCACACACCCTGACACGCCCACCACCTAAGCTCCTTTTTGGGCGGCAGATAGCCTAGTGGTTAGAGCATTGGGCAAGTAATTGAAAGGTTGCTGGTTTGAATACCTGAGCTGTCAAGGTGAAAAATCTGTCAATGTGTTCTTGATCAAAGCACTTAACCCTTGTTCCAGAGGCGCCGTACTACTACGCCGTACTACACTATCCAGTGCATTTTACAATAAAAATATATAAATATATATTGTTTTTGTTTACCCTGAGTAGCTGTCTAAAAGCCCAGGGCCATATGGCTTTCAGACAGCTACATGGCTGTGGACCAGTGTTATTTAAACCTTTTCAGTGGGGACTTCAATTTTTCTGCCAGAATAACGCAACCTTCAAATCAGTAAATTCAATGTTTTACACCAACAAATAACTTTCAATTGATTGCATTTTCATCTCTTATCAAAATTAAAAGAACCCAATGAATACATTTACTCAATAAAATTGTATTTTTCAAATGATCTTTCTCTCAAACGTTTGCATATTGTCCCATACAATAATCTGTACTGTACATTTTTTGTTCCTAAAAAAATAAGCCCTTTTTCGGTTACTCTATCACCAACTGAATTTTGCTCTGCTCGGAGTACCCCTAAAGTACCCCCTCATGTGCATTTTACGAGTAAGCCTATGGACTCATTAGTCTTCATAAGTAACCTCTGTGGATAGGCAAAGCACCCCCAGGGATCCTAGTACCCCTGGTTGGGAACCAAACAATGACCATGCCACTGGACCAGCCAGCCAGCCAGCATCACTGCCATACCATAGCAGGACAGCCAGATGTCACATTACCATAATTCTATCTGCATCCTGACCTAAAAGACAGGTACTGTAATGTACATAGGCAAGGCTATCACTACCAGCTGGACAAGGTCCGCATACACAGCTCTGCTCAACTTCTATGAATATATTTGCAAAAATCTATTTACTTTTATAATACAAATCACCAATGTCACCGTCGTATAGATCATATTACCATGTTATGTTATCAACAAGTAACAAATGGTGTCAGTTCGAAATGGTGTCTTACTTTTACCCACTTCCAAGCATAAAAATAAACATTGGTTATCTTAAAAGCCTGAAATCTGTGCAACCCAATGTAAACAGCATTAGCCTGCAGAGTTGGTTCCAGATCCCCTACTGTTCTTTTGTTGGCCGAGTCTTATAGAAGGGTTAAGATGGAGCAGGCAGGCCTTGACCCGCATGTCCCAGAGGCTTTATACAGAGACCATCCTGCTGCAGGGGCAATGCATTTTAATTAGAGATGGAAAGGGAGAGGAGTGAGGGAGAGAGAGAGATGGAGAGAAAGAGGGAGGGGGAGAGATGGAGGGAGAGAGAGAAAGCAGGCTCCCATTAGGGGCACACAGTATACTATCATATCTACAGCCAGTGAACAGCTACAGGAGTAATTTAGTAAGAGAAATATGTTATGGTTGAGCACAACTAGAGCACAGTCAGCCTCTCCATTGCAATGCTACCATTCCCTCTCTACTGGGAATCAACAGTCTCTAAAGCACAGCTAACCGAAAGCACAGAATGTTCTGCAATTAACACTAGAGGCACCGAGGCAGTCATTTTGACTGCATATGCAACTTGTTTCAGGAAACTAGTGGTATGTCATGTGTCACTACTTCACAGGAGAGGCATTGGAACGTAAACATACATTTTTATCAAAATGTTGTTGTTTTTTTGGCAGAAATGCCTTCTGGAACATGTGAACTTTAATCTGGCTTAATAACGAATGTGTAGCCATCTAAAATTGTTAAATTACGAGCCTAGTTGGTTTAGCCACAGAAAAAGGGAGGAACCTTCCCACTAGTCATGATTGGCTGGGAAAATGGATGGGCTGGACATGCTGAGAGATAAGTTTGGATTAGTCTGCCATGTAGCTTCTGTCTATAACATGAGCTGCTCAGTATGTGTAGGTAATCCTGTCTAACGCAACTTTTTTGAAAGATATTGTCACGCCCTGACCTTAGAGAGCCGTTTTGTTTCTCTATTTGGTTAGGTCAGGGTGTGATTTGGGGTGGGCATTCTATGTTGTCTATTTCTTTATTTTTGGCCGAGTATGGTTCCCAATCAGAGGCAGCTGTCTATTGTTGTCTCTGATTGGGAATCATACTTAGGCAGCCCTTTTCCCACTTTCTGTTGTGGGATCTTGTTTTTGTTAGTTGCTGGTTTAGCGCTACAATACTTTACGTGTCGTTTATCTTTCTTGTTTTTTTGGTGTTCATTTAATAAATTCAAAATGTACGCCTACCACGCTGCACCTCCGACGACAGCCGTAACAGATATCACAAAGAACTGCAAAAGTGCTAATGCTGTTCATTTTCTAGAGGACCGTGTTTTGAAATCAGTGGAATGTCTGATGGAAGCAGAGTGTGATAGTTAAGGAGATGGAGAAAATCCTGGCATTTGATTGCAAATATGCAGAGGGAGTCAAAAAGAGAACACACAGAAGGCTGTTGTATAAAACACCTGTATCCGGATTACATCTTCAAACTAAGGGTAACCAAGGAATCCGTGACAGAGAGGGGGAAGTGCTCATCCATGTATACGGGCAAGATAGTCTAGGTAGCTACATTTTCAGATATTATATTTTGTCAAAAGTGGTTTTCATTGCAAGTTAAAGCATACTATTAGCTAGCTAGCTAACGTTACCTGGCTGACTCGCTAGCTAACATTGCGTGTATGATCTGTGTAGTAATATTATTCGTAACTCAGAACAATTTGCATTGCTAGTTATAGCCTAATGATAGCTAGCAAGCCAACATTGAACCTAGTTGGTTAGCTTTAGCTAGCTGCAGATTCATGCAGACTAGTAACATTATGAGTTGGGATTAGGGTCCATTTTTAAGCTAGCTAGCTAGCTACATGTCTAAACAAAAATCTCCACTATGCAAGTAACCATTTCACTTTACTGTTAACAGCTTCTGTATCCTGTGGATGTGATAAATATACTTAGATTTGATTTGATATAGTGTGTGTTTACCAGAGACGGTCATGTGATAAACAACATGACCTGCACCGAAGTCAATTTAGGATAATACATTAGGCCAACAATTTATTATACTAGGCAAGTCAGTTAAGATCAAATTCTTATTTACAATGACGGCCTACCCTGGCAACTCTGGGCAATTGTGCACCGCCCTATGGGACTCCCAATCACAGCCAGGATTTGAACCAGCCAGGATTTAAACCAGGGACTGTAGTGACAGCTCTTAGCACTGAGATGCAGTGCCTTAGACCGCTGCGCCACTCAGGATCCCAAAAAGACAGTGTCCAAATTCTAAAATTCTCTGGTAGAATGCCTTGCTTTTATTTCGTCAACTGTAAGCTCTTTTCTGTAATTAGCTCGCCATTAACTTGTAAATAATGATCTTGTTGCTTGTTTATTTTCCTGTAATAATGAATACATATTAGCTAAAGTTAAGATGTTGTCCGCTATATGATATGGTCATTATGGTCATTATTATTTCTAGCTTGCTAGCTAACAAGCTAGAAACTAACCAAACCATTGTTTAGAAAGTTGCTTTTTGGTGCCTGGTTTGCTATATTGATATATACTGAATTCATTATTAAATGGATGGGTTTATTGGTGTCAAAATAGTGGTGTTAAAATAGCTATTTTGGACCACCAGGCTACTGATGTCATGCAGCCTGCCATTTTTGTATTTATACTTTTTCATAATATAAATGACAAGTTTGATTTCGGACAACAATAGAATGTTCATGATGTCACTGCGACAACTGTCTACAGACATGTCGATAGACGTAGTATAAACCAGCCTGTAGTCTTGAAATCTTTGGTTGTTTAGTACACTACCATAATCACTCTGTTTAGTACATAGCCTCAAATGTGAATCCTTAAAGAGATGGGTGGGGCTAAGGCTTAAGAGGGTGTGAACGACGCCGACTGGGTGTAGGCAAATAAGAGCTACCAAAACATTCAAGGGACATTTTTTCAAAAGTGGGGTTACAAGTTTATCAACTTTCAAAGCAGAATTACTTTCCCATTGTTCCTCAACTGTAGTATATGATATACAATTTTATAGTCTCTACTTTTATCCAGCATTTCAAATTTTGCTATATTAGACCGAATCGAGACGGCCGGTCACATATGAATAAAAAATAGTAATATCTCTGAAATGTTTTAATCTTGCCCCCTTCCCTCCTTGACTTTTCCTAAATAAGTACACAGCGGCAGATCACCTACAGTAACATAAACTAATGAAAATGGTATTGTGTTCTTCCCCAAAACATTTTGGGGGTATTCTAACGTTATCCAAGACCTTCAAAAACACAGACAAAATATTATTTTTCAGATAGCATGAAGTGTATTTATTACATTGGGGTAGTAAGGGGGTAGCGATGCCTTGCAGTTTAAGAGTAAAGCTAATATGCCTAATATATATTCATATAGCTTCATTTTATTTTATGCTTTTCTACCTGATGTTTTCTACCCGATACTCTTAGCTAAAAATGTTCAATGTTACATCCAGTCACATCACACACTTTATAGTAACTACGCCCTCGTGATCTGGCACTCCATATTTGGGGGGGGGGGGGGGGGGGGGCACAGTAGGTGTGTTATTCCGGTGGAGAGAGGGTCTATGTGTCTGATGCTGCTGCCAATAACCAAACTGCAAACATGTCCTACAGACATTAAGGGAGTAATGATGTCATTAGCTTGCCCAGGCTGGCTTCCAGCACACGTCCTCAAACCATCTGGGCCTCTTCTCATATCTCACAGACTGAGATGGGGGGTGAGGAGGTGTGGGGGAGGCAGGGTGGGTATAGGGGGAGTCTACGAGAGGGTATATGGAGGAAGCGGGGAGTTTTGGTAAAGGTGGGTTAGCTGAATAAGTTGAGGTAGATGGGTCAGTTGTTGAAGTAATGTTGGTTAGTGAGAGAGTGGGTATAGGGTGTTGAATAAGGGCTCTGTGTTAGAAGTGGTAGAGTGGAGAGGTTTCATTGTACAATAGAGACTCATTCACCAACTCTATTTTTATCCACAAACACATTCAATGCTTTCTCTCTGCCAGCAGCCTTGCTGAGTGCCACACACACCAGGGTGGCTTATTCAACATACAGTATATGGACATACTGTACATGTTCAGTTAGAGCTCACATGTTTCATCCCTTACTTAAAATAACACGAGAGCATCCTGTCTTTTCTATTTGGTGTGTTTCTTTGTGAACGATGCACCCTCTTGAATACTGTTGTCCCTGGCCCTTAGACTCAGCAGACTCCAAGCATCAATTAGAGATAATGACAAGCAAACACATCCTAACCTACAGTCCTCCTCTTTGAGCTAATGAAAGGAATGAGGCCATTCTAACATGATAGAGAATTAACGGTTTTGCTGATGATCATTAACATGATAAATATGAAATGAACATCCAACTAAACAAATATCACAGCTGAGATATGAGTGCTGAGGTTTAGAAGAATAACTTGTTCATGACCGGGATGTATTGCTCTCTCTGTGTGTGTGTTTATGTGTGTGTGTGTTTATGTGTGTGTGTATGTGTGTGTATGTGTGTGTGTGTGTATGTGTGTGTGTGTGTGTGTGTGTGTGTGTGTGTGTGTGTGTGTGTGTGTGTGTGTGTGTGTGTGTGTGTGTGTGTGTCGTAGTAGAAAGGTAAACCCAGCTTTTCCCTCATCCCCTAAGGGGATGTTTCCATTGTAGTTGAGTGACCAAGGCACTGTAGAGCCATTATTCAGAGCAGCTAAACCAAAGTTTGATACACTATACATACTGTAGAATACATACTATTTTATTTGTGGCATCCTTGATTTAGCTTGGAGTTTGCACTTTTGGGACTATTCTTTTGATTGTTTCCATTCTACCAGGCAACTGAAATCAAGCCCAGCTCAAGTATTTGAAAGTGAAGGTGTTCGAACCCTGTCTGGGCACTTCTCGTCTATGCATCTTACTATTTGTCTCCCATCTCTACTTTCTTACTATACTGTCTAAAACCAATCAAAATACCAAAAGGGGTCGGAACCTTGATCTTGTTTAAAACAAAAGTGTATTTGGTCCATGTCTGCAGCAACAATCATACACCAAAAGGAATGAGAACACAGAGGAAGGTGTGTCTGCAATAGGACAGAGAGGGCTCTTCAAACTGGACATGCTGTTTAGCACGTCTCCAAAAAGGTTCAACTTTCAGAATGGGATGTCTAAGTTTTAGACTTCACTTCCTCTCGGAGAAAAGTAGAAGGCAGTTTGATTTGTCTGTGTGATTCTATACTTCATGGGATATTGCTGGGTTTTATGGTCTAGAAGCGTGTGGCTATGAAATATGAACTAGTGTGACAGGGACATGGCAGGAACACATGAGAGTAAAGGAGATGGTGAAGGGAGGAGTGGAGGAAGTGGATGGAGGGATGGAGATAGTGTAAGGCAGGACAGTAAATATAGTAAAGAGCCACATCAGATGTAGATGGAGGAGGGGAGAAAGGAGGAGGGAGACAAAGTGAGATAGAGAAGTGGGAGCAGGAAGAGACTGAAAAGGGGAAGGGTGGGTGCAGTTGGAAGGGATGAGAGGAAAGAGAGAACAGAAAGAGAGAGGGGAGGAATGGTAAGCGCCTGTATGGTTATACGTATGAGTTTCACAACTTCACACAGTTCACTTCCCTGGACAAGCCCTGACTCCCAGATTGTTATTGTCTGTGTGTGTATCTGTCTGTGAGGGCTAAGGGTTTTCCACAGTTGCTAATAATGGCTGTGTGTGTGTGTTTGTGTTTGTGTACGTGTGTGTGTGTGTGTATGTATGTGTGTGTTTGTGTTTGTGTACGTGTGTGTACGTGTGTGTACGTACGTGTGTGTACGTGTGTGCGCGTGCGTGTGCGTGTGCGTGTGCGTGTGCGTGTGCGTGTGCGTGTGCGTGTGTGTGTGTGTGTGTGTGTGTGTGTTGCTAATGCCCAGTACTGTAGGTCCTATGCAAAGTAATGAGTCAAAGTTGTGTGTCACCACTGGATCATTCACCCTGTGCTGCTAGTACTGTGTGATACCGTCATATTCTCAGAATCACTGTTGCTAGGTCATCCCTAAAGGGTGCCACCTTTACCAAAGAGCACTGAGACAGTGGAACTATTTTAGGTATTCAATACCTTGCTCAATAGCACAACAGCAGGAAATGGTACATGGGATCTGAAACTCATCTCCGACTTTTACTTGCACAGCCAGAGATTTCAACCAGTTACCTTCTGTCTACTGGTACACTTCCATAAGCTCTATGAGCTACCGAGTTCCTCAACAAACAATAACTGAGGACAGCAGGACCAGAGGACAACAGAAACACAGTCTGTCACAGTTAGTTTGTTGTTGGTCTGCTTATTATGTTTCAGCCATGCTAATCTTGTCCCCCTCTTGACATTCAGTTTGTTAAGCACTGACCTTCTCTGCATAATGTCATTGCTCTGTGTCCAATTAGCAAAAGGAAATCATTTTGGATTTCATATTCTTATTCTGTCCTCCATACAGATGTTGTTGTCCAAAACTAAACAACTCAGCATACAGATTCCAGATATTCAGGTCATGTGTCTTACTGGGATTCCAACCTACAAGTAAACCAACATGTTTGTCAAGTGTTATCCCCAAAAAGATAGGCCTACATCATCAATTTTTATTCAGCAGCATTACCATAACAAAAACAAACATAATCTTCTGTCAATTGCAATGTATTGCAGAACCAATAGAATACACACAGGCATCAACTTGAGTGGATATTTGATGTCTGTAGTGCTGAGCCACACAGTAGAAAGCCTTATCTCATTGGATGTGTAAAACTGCTCCATAACCGAACAAATTAATTAACCTTATGGGTTTAATGTGGGAGTTTAAACTCCACTGGGAGAGACAGAGCTGCTTACAGAGACAGCTTCATGCCTGTTAGAGACCAGCCAGGATTAGAATGAGTTTTACTGTGTTTGTGTATGTGTGTGTGTGTGTGTGTGTGTGTGTGTGTGTGTGTGTGTGTGTGTGTGTGTGTGTGTGTGTGTGTGTGTGTGTGTGTGTGTGTGTGTGTGTGTGTGTGTACGCGCATGCATGCGCATGTGTGTGCCTCTGTATCTGTGTACATTACTTCCTGTATGTCTTTGTGTGTGAGATCATCTTGGATATCCATAACTAACAGTCTTAAAGTGTAATGCTACAAGACGCAATAGATAAACCCTGTTGCCTGCCTGAGCGTGGTACTAATGTGTAGAAATCTATTATGTGTTCTAATGGAGAACCTCCAGTCAACTGAATTAAGAGGAGAGGTTAAGCTCTAAGTACTATGGGTGACCAGACACTGTTTATTATTTTTCTATTTAACCTTTATTTAACTAGGCAAGTCAGTTAAGAACAAATTCTTATTTACAATGATGGCCTACACTGGCCAAACCCAGACGACACTGAGCCAATTGTACGCAGCCCTATCGGACTCCCAATCACATCCGGTTGTGATACAGCCTGGATTCGAACCAGTGTGTCAGTAGTGACGCCTCTAGCACTGAGATGCAGTGGGAAAATTTAAAAAAAAGAGTGGTCTTAAATACAAGGTTGGGAGTAACGGATTACATGTACAGCAGTCTGTTACATGTAACTGATTACAAAAAAGCTAACTATAATCCGTTACGTTATCAGCAAAAATATTGTAATCAGATTACAGATACTTTTGAAAAACCAAGATTAATACTTCTAGGATTTATTTTAAGTTCACAACGGATGTTTGCGCCAAAATATCTTTATGACACCTTTATGTTTTCTCAATTGAACAAGCAGACAGGTCACCTGTGAAACAAGTCAGTATTCAACATCCATCCATGTCTGAGGACTTCAGTAGAGGAAATGCAAACCGGCCACTAGGGGCAACAGTGAGCGCTGTTACCTTCAAGTAGGTTTCGGTTTTCCTAGGGTGTTGCAGACGGGGATGGCAGATTGGTGTACGTTTCTGCCACTGGTGCCTAAGGTTGCATGTTTAAATCCAGCGATAAATGAACTTCTAATTCTGATGTGAGACTGCGAGAGCTTGTTGGAAACAAGGCCTGAGGGAGTCTGACCACAAGTCAGAGACCACTATGATGACACACCAAATGTGTTTGATGGATCGCGGGAAAAGAGCAGGAATAGGCTTTTGTAGGCTACAGTCCAAGCTATGTCTTCCAATGGTGCGACTGCTGTTGGCATCCAAAGATTATGCATCCAATTTGAATAAATGCCTTGAGGTAAGGACGGCAGCAGTGGTGTAGCCTACGGGGGATACGAATATAACTTATTATTGATATCTACATAGCGCATTGATGTGAATCACACTGCTGCTTTCTCGTTTAGCTATTTCCGCCATATAGATTGTGGTTGTTGTGGATGGCTGATCACAAATGTATATGTGTATTTTAACCCAATAATGGTTGAATTTAATAAGTTTAACCTGCCTATCAATCATTGTTTTTGGAACCAGTTGACAGCCAGTGAAACATGCACTCTTGCAACAGCTGCATAGTGCAGATTCCAGCCTATGGAATAAAAGTGTGAGGGAGTTCCTCTCTTCTAAGCTCCTCCATGGTATTATTTAAATAGGCAAGTCAATTACGAAGGAACTCGTTTTTACAATGACAGCCTACCAAGAGGCAAAAGGCCTCCTTGTTGGACAAAACACACATCACGACAAGAGAGACACCATAACACTATATAAAGTAAGACCTAATACAACAACACAACATGGCAGAAACACAACATGACAACACAACATGATAGCAACACAACATGGTAGCAATGCAACATGGCAGCAGCAAAACATGGTAGCAGCACAAACATGGTACAAACATTGTTAGGAACAGACAATAAAAAGGTATAGACAAAACTACATCACGTGAAGCAGCCACAAGTGTCAGGAAGAGTGTCCATGATTGAATATTTGAATGTAGAGATGGAGATAAAACTGTACAGTTTGAGGGGTTTTTGTAGCTTGTTCCAGTTGCTAGATGCAGCTAAATGAAAAGAAGAGTGACCCAGGGATGTCCTTTGGGGAACTTTAACAGAATGTGACTGGCGGAACGGCTGCTGTATGTGGAGGATGAGGGTTGCAGTAGGTTTGTCGACACCCCTTCATTTTTTATTAAAATGTTTTTATTGAATATAAAAAACATACAATCTACTTGCAGTGAAGCCTCTCAACATCTACATCACATCAGTCATCTAACAGACTCCCACTCAGAGCGACCCACAGAAGCAACCAGGGTCAACGCCCAGCTCAAGGACCCAAACCAGTAACCCATCAGCCACTGGCCCAAGCTCCCAAGCTCCCAACCGCCAGACCACCAGCCCTCCAAGAGGACCGCCGAGTGCTGAAGCGCACATCGTGTAAAAATCGTCTGTCCTTGGTTGCAATATTCACTACCGACATCCAAACTGCCTCAAGAACAAGAAATGTTTGTCGGGAACTATATGAAATGGGTTTCCATGGCCAAGCAGCCACACACAAGCCTATGATCACCATGAGCAATCCGAAGGGTTGGATGGAGTGGTGTAAAGCTCGCCACAATTGGACTCCGGAGCAGTGGAAATGCGTTCTCTGAAGTGATGAATCACGCTTCACCATCTGGCAGTCCGACGGATGAATCTGGGTGTGGTGGATCCCAGAAGAATGCTACCTGCCCGATTGCATAGTGCCAACTGTAAAGTTTGGTGGAAGAGGAATAATTGTCTGGTACTATTTGTCATGGTTCAGGCTACGCCCTTTAGTTCCAGTGAAGGGAAATGGTAACGCTAGAGCATACAATGACATTCTATATTATTCTGTGAATCTGACTGAAATTAGCACTGAAATGTGAAGTGAGAGGTGTGAAAACTCTTGAGCCTAACAATGGCAGGAGAGTTTCACAACCCCCCCCCCCCCCCCACCCAAATGCATCCTGGCCTCTCCACTCTATTTATCTTCCTCTCTAACTATCGCTCTTGCCTCCTGGCCCCTCTCTTTCTTTATCTCTCTCTCTATCTCTCTCTCTCTCAAACTCTCCACCTCTGCCCCTTCCTCAATATTTAATAGAATTTGATTTGCATGAAATACATTTAAATATGTTTTTGATACTAGTTGAATGACATGGACCCTCTCTCTGTCTGTCTCCAGGCGAACCTGAAGAAGTTTATGGAGTATGTTCAGCAGAGGAACATTGAGAAGGTGTCCAAATTCCTGGAGAAAGGTCTGGACCCCAACTTCCACGACCCTGAATCGGGAGGTGAGGAGCCTGTTGCATCTCCTTTATAACCGTTGCGTAAATTTCACACTAAGTATCTGCCATGCACCATTTCTGAAAATAATACACACGTAATTTATTTAGAAATGTACATTTGGCGCACGCCATACATACGCAGGTTTCCCGTTATAAACCTGTCATAAACCTGTGCGCTTGTGAAGGAGCATTATAACTCCGCCTGGAAAACGCCCTCCATTAACCTTTTATGTTGACAGTAACACCCTTTATAATTTGGAGCTATTGGAATTAGATCACGGCAGTTTCTAAAAGAAAGAGCAATGGCAAATTTGATCACATTTTTTGTAAAGGTGTGCTCTTCAACCAATCGCTGCCCGCACCTGCCCGCCCGTCCAGCATCACTACTCTGGACGGTTCTGACTTAGAATATGTGGACAACTACAAATACCTAGGTGTCTGGTTAGACTGTAAACTCTCCTTCCAGACTCACATTAAGCATCTCCAATCCAAAATTAAATCTAGAATTGGCTTCCTATTTCACAACAAAGCATCCTCCACTCATGCTGCCAAACATACCCTCGTAAAACTGACCATCCTACCGATCCTCGACTTCGGCGATGTCATTTACAAAATAGCCTCCGACACTCTACTCAACAAATTGGATGCAGTCTATCACAGTGCCATCCGTTTTGTCACCAAAGCCCCATATAATACCCACCACTGCGACCTGTATGCTCTCGTTGGCTGGCCCTCGCTTCATACTCGTCGCCAAACCCACTGGCTCCAGGTTATCTACGAGTCTTTGCTAGGTAAAGCCCCGCCTTATCTCAGCTCACTGGTGACCATAGCATCACCCACCCATAGCACGCGCTCCAGCAGGTATATCTCACTGGTCACCCACAAAGCCAATTCTTCCTTTGGCCGCCTCTCCTTCCAGTTCTCTGTTGCCAATGACTGGAACGAACTGCAAGAATCTCGGAAGCTGGAGACTCTTACCTCCCTCTCTAGCTTTAAGCACCAACTGTCAGAGCAGCTCACATATCACTGCACCTGTACATATCGCATCTGTAAATAGCCCATCCAATCTACCTCCTCCCCATACTGTATTCATTTATTTATTTATCTTGCTCCTTTGCACCCCAGTATCTCAACTTGCACATTCATCTTCTGCACATCCTACCATTCCCGTGTTTAATTCCTATATTGTAATTACTTTGCCGCCATGGCCTATTTATTGCCTTACCTCTCTTATCCTACCTCATTTGCACATGCTGTATATAGATCTACTGTATTATTGATTGTATGTTTGTTTATTCCATGTGTAACTCTGTGTTGTTGTATGTGTCGAACTGCTTTGCTTTATCTTGGCCAGGTCACAGTTGCAAATGAGAACTTGTTCTCAACTAGCCTACCTGGTTAAATAAAGGTTAAATCTAATTAAACCTTTCTGGTTACAACCTTTTTTGGCAAGACAGATCTTCCAAAAGCGGTGGAGTGAAAATCTTTACCAAGCAACACCTTCAGTGGTCGGTTGTGTCCACCAAGTCTGTCCCCAAACAATTTTATTTGCTGGTTTTATGCATTAAACTTTCAAATAACTCTTTGTTTACTGTTGCTGGGTGTTATCGGCCACCATCAGCACCGGCCTGTACCCTAAATGCCCTAAGCTGTCTCCTAGCCCCTTACACTAAGTCTGAATTTGTCCTCTTAGGTGACCTAAACTGGGACATGCTTAAACCACCTGACAAAATCCTAAAGCAATGGGACTCCCTAAATCTTTCTCAGATTATTACCAATCCCAAAAGGTATGACTCCAAACACCCAGAAAAGGCTACTCTCCTTGATGTTATCCATACAAATAATCCTGGTATTTATTAGTCTGATGTTTTCTGTAATGACCTTTGTGATCAGTGTTTTACAGCCTGTGTTCATAATGGCTGCTCAGTGAAACATTTTTACATTTACATTTAAGTCATTTAGCAGACGCTCTTATCCAGAGCGACTTACAAATTGGGCGACCTGTCCTGACTTGTCATAGACGCTTGCTAAAATACTTGAATGAGCAAGACTTCCTTGATGATCTGGCCTCTGTAAATTGGCATAGAATCAGCTTGATCCCCTCTGTCAAAGACGCTTGGACCTTATTTTTTGATACTTTTAGTGGTATCGTTAACAAATATGCACCCATAATGAAAATGACAATTAAAAACAGGTTCAGCCCCTGGTTCGACCATGATCTGGCAGAGTTACTCCAACTCAAGAATTCCATTTGGCAAACTGCTCGGCACACGCATACACAGACTGACTGGCTCTCGTTCAGGCAAATGAGAAATAAGTGCCCTCAGGCTATCCGGAAGGCCAAAGTTAGTTACTTTAAGCAGCAGTTCTCTCTCAGTGGGTCTAACCCCAAGAAGTTCTGGAAAACGGTTAAAGACCTGGAGAATAACCCTCCTCCTCACAGCTGTCCATGTCCCTTATTGTTGATGGTGTGGTTGTTACTGACAAGAAGCACATGGCTGAGCTCTTTAATCACCACTTCATTAAGTCAGGATTCCTATTTGACTCTGCTATGCCTCCTTGCCCATCCAACATTTCCACTCCTCCCACCCCTTCTAATGTGACTATCCTCGATGCTCCTCCCTATTTTCCCCCTGCCCCGCTACAAAGTTTCTCTCTGCAGGCGGTAGAAAGTAGAAAAGCAATGGGTTAAAAGAAGCCTATATAACCCATAAAGTAAAATGCAACATCAATTTATGGTCAGCTATGTAAAACTCTAAGATTGATTTATCCTGCAATTCATGTCATTCAATTGGTCAAATACATTTTTGTCTTCTTCTAATGCCTCTTAAGGGGAAAGTAATCAAAAAGTAGCTGAAAGTAATCAGATTACATTACTGAGTTTGGGTAATCCAAAAGTTATGTTACTGATTACAATTTTGGACAGGTAACTAGTAACTGTAATTGATTACATTAGGAAGTAACCTACCCAACCCTGCTTAAATATGTGAATGAATGCTGGTAACTTCGCACACAAATATTGGCCTGAACACACAAGCATATGTGATTGCACACACAAACACATGTTGTGCGCACACATGTATACAGACATACTCTTACTGATTCATGACAACAATTCAACCCATTACACTCACATATACACATTCTCCCAGACCAGAGAAGAGTCGTGCTACCATAGCAACAACAGGGAACGCATTATTCACTGTGTTTCCATGCTTGACTGGTTTCTACCATGTCTCTCTATCCCTCATATACAACAGACTGTGGTCTCTTAGTGCCCACTACCACTCACATAAACAATTAAACATTGATCAAAATGTACCCCTCTGGACTGAAGAAATAGCTACCCTCTTTCTGGGAGAAGGGAGAGAGGGAAGAAAAAGGGAGAGGAGAGAGAGAACATGAAGAAGGGAGAGGGAGGAGAGACAGAGCAGTAGTGCCCCAGACAGTAATGCGCCTACAATCAGTGGTGGTGGTAGTAGTAGTAGTAGTAGTAGTAGTAGTAGTAGTAGAGTCGTAGTAGTAGTAATAGAAGTAGTAAACAAAGCTGATGATAATTGTAGTACACATTAATATTTGTTCTATTGTGGCAGACATTTTTGCTCAATTCGAGGGCAGACATCATGCTATATCCCAAAACAACATAATATTGCAACTGCAACCTCAGACATCAATGCCACCCCCTACCCCTCACCTCCCACCCCTCTTTCACATGAAATATGTGAGCAGGCCCCATCCAATGACATAAGCAGTCACCTCACAAAGCCAGGCAGGGCAGGGCAGAGCTGGGGAACAAACACCTGGGTCTATGCCAGTCTGGACAAAAAACACTGGTTTGACACAACAATGACTGGTTTGACACAACAACTCTTGGTTTGACACAACAACTCCTGGTTTAACACAACAACTCCTGGTTTAACACAACAACTCCTGGTTTAACACAACAACTCCTGGTTTAACACAACAACCACTGGTTTAACACAACAACTCCTGGTTTAACACAACAACCACTGGTTTAACACAACAACCACTGGTTTAACACAACAACCACTGGTTTAACACAACAACTCCTGGTTTAACATAACAACTCATGGTTTGACACAACTTGGTCAGTAAACAACAAGCTCAATTACTTAAAGTTTCACTTGTCAGTCAGCTGATTTTAGGGCTTCTGCTGTACTGTAACTGGTAGTATCCTTCAGCGTTCTAGGAATCATCCCAGTTTTACACACAAGCGTGACTTTATTCACAGCAAAACCAGTAAAGCTGGCTGCCATCACAGCTTGACAGGAAAAAACTGAACACACGCAAGGAGTGAAAACCATAGAAGTGCCCGAAAACAATAAACAAGAAGCAAAACTATTATGGACAAAATGCATTCTAGATCTAGAACGTCCACAATCAAGACCCTGCAGAGCTTACAGAAAGAATACATTCTAGAACTCTCACAGCCAACACCCAGTACAATGTCTAGCTGAAGTGCATATGCCTACTGGAATCTGACCATCCATTGAATTCTAGAACTCTCTCTTTGTCCACAAACTCTCTTAACCCCTGAAATGGCATATGACCCTGTCAGTATATGTATGTGGTGTCTCACCTCTGTTGCTTGGCTCCTGCTGGTTCTCTCAGTGCGTAGCAGCATGGTGGCTAGACTCTGTAAGTCCTCGACTGTAGACAGGTTAGGTTAGAGCACGGCTGGCTAGGGCTGGGCTGGCTGGCTCACTGACATACAAATGCAGCTAACGTGCCAAACCATCAGCCCCACTGACCAACACACAAACACACATGCAGAGAAAGGACTTTGTGTATGGAGCATCACTGAGGTCCCCAACTTGCCTTCCTCTCCCCTGCCCCCATCCACCCCCAGCCCTCCCAAATGGCAAAGTAAGGTAGCAATTCAGCATTGCCCAACATCATCAGTGAAACCATGATCATTATTGAGCCGACAGGTGGTTTGACTGAGCATGAAGTGCATGGAGTATGTCAGTTGATAACTCTATATGAAGTAACTTATTTTACCGGACAGGACAACAACTTCAAAATGGTTCTATTGCCAGTGTGTATGTCAGTGGGGTGGAGGGTGGAGGGGCAGGGGGGGTGTTTGCAGGGGTGGGCAGGGAAAATGTGAGGAATGCATCGAGTCATCAAACAGGCCAGAGAAAAGAAGAGCTGAATCAGGAACAGTCATGTGCTCACAGACTGACTGACTGACGGAAGGACCGAAGGACGGACAGGCAAATGGACAAACAGGAAGGGGCCCAGCAAATACTCAAACAGACCCAGCTACAAACAACCAGACTAAACTCAGACTAAAACAAGACTAGAGTCAACAAACCCAAAACCAAAATTAGCTGAAAACCAGACAAGAAACTGACTAAAGAAATCAAAGTGGACTGAATTCAGCCCCAATGTGCCAAATGACTGTCCCATTCTATGGCTTTTCTGAGGTTTGGCCTCAGACGCATCAAAGGAGGATGTGCAGTGGATCTTATACTACATGCCCAGCTACCTAACCTCACTTTGAATCTGTCCACAAAGTCTCTGACTCATAGGCTAACTCTGGCTCCTGTCCTGAGTCTCACTCCAGTCAGTCATTTAGTCAATCAGCCAGACAGCCTGCCACTCCACAGAGCTGACAATTAGCCTAAACCATGTTGGCCTGGAGATCTGCTGCCTTGAGTCAACTGCTGCCTTGAGCTGCTTAGTGTTACTGTGAAATTACGAGTGTATACAACAACATGTTTTCACACTGATATTTAACATTGTACTGTATATGAACTGGCTCGAATGTGGTAAAAAATAATAATAATTATAGACGACATTAAAAAGAGAGACACAAAGGGTAGGGTAGGGTAGAGTAGCAATAGGAGAAATGGGATCCGGGACACGTGGGTAGTGCAGTTATTCAGGCGATGGATCATTAGTGCTCTATTATCCTCTGCCTGCCGTGGGCAATCTTCTACACCCCTCAGTCATCTATTAATACTGCCTGACCTGGCAATACAATCATGGTGCTATATAATGATATGTTAATGGGGAAAATGAATATGGGATCTTTGTGTTTCCGTGTAGCGGTCAAATCAGTGTCACTGTAGATGTATGAATCAAAGGGTTACTGAGTACACAACCTATTCATCCATATCAAAGTGAGAGTTGGAGGGGAGACTATGGGTGTTTCTCAAAATGCATACTACCATGCTCCGAGCACGCACATTGGAGCACGGGAGGGTCAGAGTATGAGTCCAAATCAAAGTATGCGAAACGGAGCATGGAGGACACTCTCGAATGCGTACTCCGGTTGCACCTACTTTGAAGCATGCATCGGTGCAATGGCGCCCATTATTTGAGCTGAAGCGACAGAAAATACACTCCGACTTCGGAATTAAATGTTACCTATTCACGTTTCATACGTTGCCTGACTACAATATTATATCTTGGATACGTTAATAAATACATGCTGTGTTCATTTTGGCATGTTTACCTGCCTACGTACCGTAGATCGCAAGCCAATAATAAGTCAATAGGGCTAACTAGCTAGCTACTGTACTGGTAGCTAGCCAGATAGCCACGAAGAACTGGTAACAAGCTACCCACAAATAATTTACATCTATCTTGCATAACATTCACTTTAGGTCATTTCTGCCTGTTTGACTATCTGGCTAGCTAGATTATGACGGTTCAAAAATCTAGCTGATAATTATGAAGTAAAACATTTGCTTTGTGTATCTTGTTTTGTCTATTGTTGCCATTGTCCTGATTGGAAGAAGGTTCAGTGAATGGGGAGGTGAAGCGTGAGGTAATACTGTAGGGAGATTGCGAGTGCTTCTCAAATGTATTGTTTTATGCATTCTCCATAATCTCATGCTCACAAGAACGTACTCAAGAGTGGTTGGAGAATGCACTCGGAGCATGAGAGTGTGGAACATGGTAGTATGTACATTGAGAAACACCCCCTGTGTGTGTACCCCTGTCATGTAGAAGATTAGCTAAGCCCCTAACCCATTATACCACAGCTAAAAACATCCACATGTGGTCTACAGCATTGACGCCACCTGTACACTGCACTGGGTGCTGAATGTGAGAGAAATGGAGTGACAAATTGAGAAGAGGAAAAGACAGAGGGGGGGTGGCGAAGGGAAATAAGATGTAAAGAGGGACATACATGGAGAGAGAGGGGGGGTCGTGTGTAGTGCAGAGTGGTCTAGTGTAGTGTGTAGTGCAGAGTGGTCTAGTGTAGTGCAGAGTGGTCTAGTGTAGTGTGTAGTGCAGAGTGGTCTAGTGTAGTGTGTAGTGCAGAGTGGTCTAGTGTAGTGTGTAGTGCAGAGTGGTCTAGTGTAGTGTGTAGTGCAGAGTGGTCTAGTGTAGTGCAGAGTGGTCTAGTGTAGTGTGTAGTGCAGAGTGGTCTAGTGTAGTGTGTAGTGCAGAGTGGTCTAGTGTAGTGTGTAGTGCAGAGTGGTCTAGTGTAGTGCAGAGTGGTCTAGTGTAGTGTGTAGTGCAGAGTGGTCTAGTGTAGTGCAGAGTGGTCTAGTGTAGTGTGTAGTGCAGAGTGGTCTAGTGTAGTGCAGAGTGGTCTAGTGTAGTGTGTAGTGCAGAGTGGTCTAGTGTAGTGCAGAGTGGTCTAGTGTAGTGTGTAGTGCAGAGTGGTCTAGTGTAGTGCAGAGTGGTCTAGTGTAGTGCAGAGTGGTCTAGTGTAGTGTGTAGTGCAGAGTGGTCTAGTGTAGTGTGTAGTGCAGAGTGGTCTAGTGTAGTGTGTAGTGCAGAGTGGTCTAGTGTAGTGCAGAGTGGTCTAGTGTATGTGTAGTGCAGAGTGGTCTAGTGTAGTGTGTAGTGCAGAGTGGTCTAGTGTAGTGCAGAGTGGTCTAGTGTAGTGCAGAGTGGTCTAGTGTAGTGTGTAGTGCAGAGTGGTCTAGTGTAGTGCAGAGTGGTCTAGTGTAGTGCAGAGTGGTCTAGTGTAGTGTGTAGTGCAGAGTGGTCTAGTGTAGTGCAGAGTGGTCTAGTGTAGTGTGTAGTGCAGAGTGGTATAGTGTAGTACAGAGTGGTCTAGTGTAGTGTGTAGTGCAGAGTGGTCTAGTGTAGTGCAGAGTGGTCTAGTGTAGTGCAGAGTGGTCTAGTGTAGTGTGTAGTGCAGGGTGGTCTAGTGTATGTGTAGTGCAGAGTGGTCTAGTGTATGTGTAGTGCAGAGTGGTCTAGTGTAGTGTGTAGTGCAGAGTGGTCTAGTGTAGTGTGTAGTGCAGAGTGGTCTAGTGTATGTGTAGTGCAGAGTGGTCTAGTGTAGTGTGTAGTGCAGAGTGGTCTAGTGTAGTGTGTAGTGCAGGGTGGTCTAGTGTATGTGTAGTGCAGAGTGGTCTAGTGTAGTGTGTAGTGCAGAGTGGTCTAGTGTAGTGTGTAGTGCAGAGTGGTCTAGTGTAGTGTGTAGTGCAGAGTGGTCTAGTGTATGTGTAGTGCAGGGTGGTCTAGTGTATGTGTAGTGCAGAGTGGTCTAGTGTAGTGTGTAGTGCAGAGTGGTCTAGTGTAGTGCAGAGTGGTCTAGTGTAGTGTGTAGTACAGAGTGGTCTAGTGTAGTGTGTAGTGCAGGGTGGTCTAGTGTATGTGTAGTGCAGGGTGGTCTAGTGTATGTGTAGTGCAGAGTGGTCTAGTGTAGTGTGTAGTGCAGAGTGGTCTAGTGTAGTGCAGAGTGGTCTAGTGTAGTGTGTAGTACAGAGTGGTCTAGTGTAGTGTGTAGTGCAGAGTGGTCTAGTGTATGTGTAGTGCAGAGTGGTCTAGTGTAGTGCAGAGTGGTCTAGTGTAGTGCAGAGTGGTCTAGTGTAGTGTGTAGTGCAGAGTGGTCTAGTGTAGTGTGTAGTGCAGAGTGGTCTAGTGTAGTGTGTAGTGCAGAGTGGTCTAGTGTAGTGTGTAGTGCAGAGTGGTCTAGTGTAGTGTGTAGTGCAGAGTGGTCTAGTGTAGTGCAGGGTGGTCTAGTGTATGTGTAGTGCAGAGTGGTCTAGTGTAGTGTGTAGTGCAGAGTGGTCTAGTGTAGTGTGTAGTGCAGAGTGGTCTAGTGTAGTGCAGAGTGGTCTAGTGTAGTGTGTAGTGCAGAGTGGTCTAGTGTAGTGCAGAGTGGTCTAGTGTAGTGTGTAGTGCAGAGTGGTCTAGTGTAGTGCAGAGTGGTCTAGTGTAGTGTGTAGTGCAGAGTGGTCTAGTGTAGTGTGTAGTGCAGAGTGGTCTAGTGTAGTGCAGAGTTGTCTAGTGTAGTGTGTAGTGCAGAGTGGTCTAGTGTAGTGTGTAGTGCAGAGTGGTCTAGTGTAATGCAGAGTGTTCTAGTGTAGTGCAGAGTAGTCTAGTGTAGTGTGTAGTGCAGAGTGGTCTAGTGTAGGGCAGACTGGTCTAGTGTAGTGCAGAGTGGTCTAGTGTAGTGTGTAGTGCAGAGTGGTCTAGTGTAGTGCAGAGTGGTCTAGTGTAGTGTGTAGTGCAGAGTGGTCTAGTGTAGTGCAGAGTGGTCTAGTGTAGTGTGTAGTGCAGAGTGGTCTAGTGTAGTGCAGAGTGGTCTAGTGTAGTGTGTAGTGCAGAGTGGTCTAGTGTATGTGTAGTGCAGAGTGGTCTAGTGTAGTGCAGAGTGGTCTAGTGTAGTGCAGAGTGGTCTAGTGTAGTGTGTAGTGCAGAGTGGTCTAGTGTAGTGTGTAGTGCAGAGTGGTCTAGTGTAGTGTGTAGTGCAGAGTGGTCTAGTGTAGTGTGTAGTGCAGAGTGGTCTAGTGTAGTGTGTAGTGCAGAGTGGTCTAGTGTAGTGTGTAGTGCAGAGTGGTCTAGTGTAGTGTGTAGTGCAGTGCCCCAGGCTGTATTGTCTACGTGACCTGGTTTCAGAACATTACCCTGACCCCACCACAATCAATATATTCTCTTTACTTCTTTCTTTCTCTCCCTATCACCCTCTACTTCACCCTCTACTTCACCCTCACGCTTTTTCCATCTCTTCTTCATTCCCCCTCACTACCTCTCTTTCTTTCTGTGTCCTCTCGGTCATCTTTGTCTCATCCCATCTCCTTACACACACTATCTTTTTCCACTTCTTTTGCTTCTCACTGTATTTGAGTTGACTTGACGTAGACTGTGCCGTAGACTGTGCCGTAGACTGTGCCGTAGACAGTGCCGTAGACAGTGCCGTAGACTGTTCCGTAGACAGTGCCGTAGACAGTGCCGTAGACAGTGCCGTAGACTGTGCCGTAGACTGTGCCGTAGTCTGTGCCGTAGTCTGTGCCGTAGTCTGTGCCGTAGTCTATGCCGTAGACTGTGCCGTAGACTGTGCTGGAGTCTATGCTGGAGTCTGTGCTGGAGTCTGTGCTGGAGTCTGTGCTGGAGTCTGTGCTGTAGACTGTGCTGTAGTCTGTGCTGTAGACTGTGCTGTAGACTGTGCTGTAGACTGTGCTGTAGACACTGCTGTAGTCTGTGCTGTAGACTGTGCTGTAGACTGTGCTGTAGGCTGTGCTGTAGACCGTGCTGTAGACTGTGCTGTAGTCTGTGCTGTAGTCCATGCTGTAGTCTATGCTGTAGACCGTGCTGTAGACTGTGCTGTAGTCTGTGCTGTAGTCTATGCTGTAGACTGTGCTGTAGTCAGTGCTGTAGTCGGTGCTGTAGTCTGTGCTGTGGTCTCTGCTGTAGACTTTGCTGTAGACGGTGCTGTTGTCTATGCTGTACACTGTGCTGTATGTAGTCTGTGCTGTAGACTGTGCTGTAGTCTATGATGTAGTCTGCTGTAGTGGTGCTGTAGTCAGTGCTGTGGTCTCTGCTGTAGACTGTGCTGTAGTCTGTGCTGTAGACTGTGCTGTAGACTGTGCTGTAGACTGTGCTGTAGACTGTGCTGTAGACTGTGCTGTAGACTGTTCTGTAGTCTGTGCTGTAGTCTGTGCTGTAGTCTGTGCTGTAGACTGTGCTGTAGTCTGTGCTGTAGTCTGTGCTGTAGTCTGTGCTGTAGTCTGTGCTGTAGTCTGTGCTGTAGTCTATGGTGTAGTCTATGGTGTAGACTATGGTGTAGACTGTGCTATAGACTGTGCTACAGACTGTGCTGTAGTGTATGCTGTAGTTTTGTAGTATATGGCCGCACACACACACTCATATACACACAGACGCAGACGCACGCACGCACACACACACACACACTAAACCTTACCATAACCTTAACCCGTAACCCTAAACCTAACCCCTAAGCTTAAAAAGCTGTAATGCTCTCTGCTAGCTAAAGCTGTAGATGAGTCTCCCTATACTAGTTACACACGGCACACACACCTTTGGTGAAGTGAAGTGTCTGGCCTCATAACACAGTCAACACACAGGCGTGCATAGACACAGACACGTACACACACGCACGCACACACACACACACACACACTTAGCCCTGTCCCTCTTCAGCAGCTCAGAGCATCACTCCAGGGTTATGACAAGAATGTGACAGAAGCAGAGAAGTATGATAATAGACAGAAACATAATACAATTCCACTATTGTCCCTGGGAGTCCCACTGACAGATCACAAACACACATATGAAAGTGTATCAGTGATTGGGTACACACATGGAACACTGATACACCCTCATGTGCATACATACATACATACACACAAACACACACACACACACACACACACACACACACACACACACACACACACACACACACACACACACACACACACACACACACACACACACACACACACACACACACACACACACACACACACACACACACACACACACACACACACACACACACACACACACACACACACACACACGTGTGGGTACACACAAACACAGACAGAAACAGTGCAGAGAGAGAAACATTAGCATGCTGAAGGAGTAGCAATCACACATAACTGCAGCACTCGTCATCTTCACACTGCTAACATGCAGCAGAGCTGAACGACAGAGGAGAGACAGAGAGAGAAGATAAGAGACAGGAAGATGAGAGAGAGAGAGATACAGAGAGAGAAAATGAGAGAGTGACAGCAAAAGAGTAAGAGCCACAGACAGACATAGAAGGAGATATAGAGAGGGGGACAGACAGAGAAATGTGTAGATGGATAGAGCGAGTGGGATACCTTACTATTGAGTTTGGCTTTCCTGGCTTCTCTTGCCTTCCTCTCCTTTCTTTCAGCTTCCTCTCTTCTGCCCAGAGCAGACCCCATCTCACACACACACACGCACACGCACACTCACACTTACACAAACTCTGGCTCACACCCTCACTCACACACCGCCAAAGATCAACTACAGTCCCAACGTCAAAACATCCTGCACATGGCCATATCAAGTCCTCCTTTCTCTTCTCCTCTCCTCCTCTCTTTCCTCTTCTCTCCGTGGCTTCCCTCCTCTCTCACACTCCCTCACTCGCCCGCTCGTATCCTGCCAGAGTAGTAAAGGCACACACACATGCACACACTCTCACTCACACGCTCACACACACGCTCACCCACACCATCACTCACGCGCTTACACAGACCAAACAAGAAATGGAGGAGGGATTTCACAGGATGCTGACACGGACAGAGAGAGGGAGGGAAAAGGGGGGAGAGAGAGAGAGCAAGAGAGAGAGAGGAAAGGAGGAGAGATATTGAGATAGGTGGAAAGGAAGAGAAGAGGATGGGAGAAGAGAGAGGGAGGGGAGGGGAAGGGGTAAATGGATAGTACTAGTAGCAGCAGTAGTAATGTTTTATTTTCTGTTACATGGAGCTGATGGATGTAAAGCATTAGGTGCAGTAAAACCCTTACTATACTGTATCCACCAGCAATGCACACACTGTGCTGGCAAGGCAATGGTAGTGTGTGATGGGGTTGTATGGTAGTATCTCTGTGTGTGTGTGTGTGTATGCATGTTGTGTGTGTGGTTTGTGCGACTGTGTTAAAGAAAAATCCACGCAAAAACAATATTTTGGTATATGTTTCATTAGTACATTGTTGACATAGTCCCAAAATGTTTTGCTTTTCCGCAATCAAGTTTTCAATAAATGTAACTTTCAAAATACAGAAATCGTCCCGTATGATGCATTTTGTGTCAAAACATTTTGGGACGATGTCAACAATGGGCTAATGAAACAAATACCAAAATATAGTTTTTGGGGATGAGTTTTCCTTTAAGAGAGTCAGGTATATGCATGGAAACAAAACTTATAGTTGTCACAGTAATTCTAAACAGCTATGTATTTGGCCCTCATATAATGATGAGAGCAGGATCAGGTTAGCTGTCCTCAGCTTCAGTAGGTCATTCACTACTGATACTATAACCTTGTACAGTATAACTGGTTATAAACAGGTATTGTGAACTGTCTGTCTGTGGGAGTGCACACACATGCAGACACACACACTAATGGTCAGAGTATGAATGGATCTCATCTCTGCTGCAGCCTGTATCTGGATGTAGGAGTAAATACGATCCCACGCTGCATGAATGAGAAACAGGGACTTCTGCTGCAGCATGTTTGCAGTACAATGTGTGCGTATTTGGTATTTTATCAGGATCCCCATTAGCTATTGTGAAAGCAACAGCTTCTCTTCCAGGGGTCCACACAAAACATGAAACATTACATAATACAGAACGTTGATAGACAAGAACAGCTCAAGGACAGAACTACACTGAACAAAAATATAAACGCAACATGCAAAGTGTTGGTCTCATGTTTCATCAGCTGAAATTAAAGATCCCAGAAATGTTCCATATGCACAAGAAGCTTATTTTTCTCAGATTTTGAGTACAGGGTTTGTTTACATCCCTGTTAGTGATAATTTCTCCTTTGCCAAGATAATCCATCGACCTGACAGGTGTGGAATATCAAGAAGCTGATTAAACAGCATAATCATTACACAGGTTCATCTTGTGCTGGAGACAATAAAAGGCCACTCTAAAATGTGCAGTTTTGTCACACAACACAATGCCACAGATGTCTCAAGTTTTGAGGGAGCATGCTGACTGCAGGGATGTCCACCATAGCTGTTGCTAGATAATTGAATGTTCATTTCTCTACCATAAGCCACTTCCAATGTTGTTTTATAGAATTTGGCAGTACGTCCAAGCACCCTCACAACTACAGATCATGTGTACGCGTTGTGTGGGCGAGCAGTCTGCTGATGTCAACATTGTGAATAGGGTAGCCCCATGGTGGCAGTGGGGTTATGGTATAGGCAAGCATAATCTACGGACATCGAACACAATTGCATTTTATTGATGCAATTTGAATGCACAGAGATTCAGTGACGAGATCCTGAGGCCCATTGTCGTGCCATTCATCTGCCGACATCACCTCGTGTTTCAGCATGATAACGCACTGCCCCATGTAGCAAGGATCTGTACACAATTCCTGCAAACTGAAAATGTCCCAGTTCTTCCATGGCCTGCATACTCACCAGACATGTCACCCATTGAGCATGTTTGGGATGCAATGGATTGACGTGTACAACAGCGTGTTCCAGTTCCCTCCAATATCGAGCAACTTCGCATAGTCATTGAAGAGGAGTGGGACAACATTCCACAGGCCACAATCAACAGCCTGATCAACTCTATGTAAAGGAGGGTGGCGCTGCGTGAGGCAAATGGAGGTCACACCAGATACTGACTGGTTTTCTGAACCACACCCCTACCCTTTTTTTAAGGTATCTGTGACCACCCGCTCTCTCAAACAGAGAATTAGTGAACATAAAAGTTCAATCAGGAGAAACGACAGGGATTATCCAGTCGCTGTACATTTCAATGACCTGAAGCATGACATTTCCACCTTTAGATTTTGTGGCATAGAGAAAGTTAAGACAGGGGAGGGGATATTATTAATACTCTGAATAAAAGAGAATGTTTTGGGATTTTCACCCTCCAGACATTATTAGAGGACTTAATGATGAAATGCCTATGTATGTTATGTATTGAATTTGAACATGAAATATGTGTTACTCTGACATTTTTCATACGATGTACCCAATGACTAATGAAAACTTGCTATGTCCTCATTGAGATTTTACAGACGTGTTCAATACGCCTTATTTATACACTTTTGTAATATTTATGAAATGCATATTGTTATATTTGGGAGCACTTATTTGTTTTTCCTTTGCCTCCAACCCCCTTCGATGTATAGAACTGATGTGGGTGGGGCCAGGTCTACATAAGGGTGCAAATTTCAAAAAATCACAAAAGCTCTGACGAAGGCCGTGAGGCCGATACGTAAGCTTATTAAATATCGGTGATACTATCAAGAGCAGTGTGCAGTTTCCTTTTTCCTTCATCTTGTTCAATTGTTGCCATGCACCTGCAAATAAGATTGCTCAGATGTGCGAGTGCCTTTTGAATAAGGTATCTGTGACCAACAGATGCATATCTGTATTCCCAGTCATGTGTGATCCATAGATTAGGGCCATATTAATTTATTTCAATTGACTGATTTCTATATATGAACTATATCTCAGTAAAATATTTGAAATTGTTGAATGTTGTATTTTTATTCAGTATCCATCAATTTAAACTGGCACACATCTCAACATCAACTGTTCAGAGGAGACTGGGTGAATCAGGCATTCATGGTCGAATTGCTGCAAAGAAACCACTACTAATAAGAGGAAAATACTTGCTTAGGCCAAGAAACACGCGCAATGGACATTAGACCGATGGAAATCTGTCTTTTGGCCTGATGAGTCCAAATGTTTGATTTTTGTTTCCAACTGCTGTGTCTTTGTGAGACGCAGAGTAGGTGAATGGATGAGCTCCGCATGTGTGGTTCCCACCGTGAATCATGGAGGTGTGATGGTGCTTTGCTGGTGACACTGATTGATTTACAATTCCAGGCACACTTAACCAGTATGGCTGTCACAACATTCTGTAGCAATACGCCATCCCATCTGGTTTGCTCTGAATGGGACTATCATTTGTTTTTCAAAAGGACAATGACGCAGCACACCTCCAGGCTGTGTAAGGGCTATTTGGCCAAGAAGGAGAGCGATGGAGTGCTGCATCAGATGACCTGGCCTCCACAATCACTCGACCTCAACCCAGTTGAGATGGTTTGGGATGAATTGGACCGCAGAGTGAAGGAAAAGCAGCCAACAAGTGCTCAGCATATGTAGGAACTCCTTCAAGATTATTGGAAAAGCATTCCAAGTGAAGCTAGTTGAGAGAATGCCAAGAGTGTACAAAGCTGTCAAGACAAAGGGTGGCTACTTTCAATAATCTAAAATCTAAAATATTTTTTGGATGTGTTTAACTCTTTTTTTGGTTACTACATGTTTCGATATGTGTTATTTCATAGTTTTGATGTCTTCACTATTATCTACAATGTAGAAAATAGTAAAAATAAAAACTTTTGACTGGTACTGTACTTATATACATTTTTTCGAATGGTACCTGGTGACATTCAGACGAGTCTTGTGAGGCTTGTGGGTGTCCTCGAGCAAAACCGACATGTAAGTGTTTGTGAGAGTCTCACCTTTACGCAGAGGGGTCATATTAGTGTGTAGCCCAAACTGTTCAGACACTACAGACACAAGTTGGCAGATCGGCTGTACCGACTTCAGATGAGTCCCAAGACGCTTGTGGGGGTGTTTGTGAGAGTCTCATCTTTCCATAGTTTTGTAGACCAAACCATTCAGACACTACACCGATTTTTGGGATGTCTCATGGCCTGACCAACACCGCTCTAGCTCTGTCACCTTTCACAGCAGATGCAAAAGAGTTACATAGGCAGATGCAGTCAGTGGTGTAAAAATACTGTAATGACCCGGCTGGGTCATAAAGGGAAAAGAGACGGACTCTAGGTGTGCAGGTCAGAACACAGGTTTATTCATAAACTGGGCTATTGTTCCGGCCACAACCCACGCCGCTAAATGCCGAACGTACACAATGTTACCCTGTCGGGTCAAGAGTCACTCTCATAGGAACAGATCAAGGCACGAACAGAAGAGAGAGAACAATGAGACAGTAATCCCTATTTATGCATTTCCAAATCCCGCGGTATTACCCATCATACCCCCCCAACCTTTCCATCTGTCCTGACATATTTAACCCCTGCTAGTAGCCATGAGAACCATAACACACCCACAAACACAGAACACAATACCGGGTCGTTACAATACTTTAAAGTACTACTTAAGTAGTTTTTGGGGGTATCTGTACTTTACTTTACTATTTACATTTTGGACAACTTTTACTTTTACTCCACTACATCCCTAAAACAAATAATGTACTTTTTACTCCATACATTTTCCCTGACACCCAAAAGTTACATTTTGAATGCTTAGCAGGAGAGGAAACTGGTCTAATTCACACACCTATCAAGAGAAAATCCCTGGTCATCCCTACTGCATCTTATCTGGCAGACTCACTAAACACAAATGCTTAATTTGAAAATGATGTCTGAGTGTTGGAGTGTGCCCCTGGCTCTCCATATACTATATATATTTTTAAAAACAGGAAAATCATGCTGTCTGGTTTGCTTCATATAAGGAATTTGAAATAATTAATACTTTTACTTTTGATACTTAAGTATATTTTAGAAATGACATTTACTTTTGATACTTAAGTATATTTAAAACAAAAATACTTTTAGCGTTTTACTCAAGTAGTATTTTACTGGGTGACTTTCACTTGAGTCATTTTCTAATGTAACTTTACTTTTACTCAAGTATAAAAATTGGGTATTTTTATTATTATTATGCTAATTTGATTTTTCGCGACTACGCGGACATCGACTTTTCAACGGTCTGCAGGATGGAGTTAGGGGGAAACAAACACACAACCATGTTAGGCAGGCAAAGGTTTTATCTGGATATTGGTTAGTGTGGCGTTGCTCTAGCAACCCTGTGTGTGTGTGGTCTCAGTGATGTCAGCGACCACATTGCCAACTAGTGCGTTACTAAGTGCCCTCTCCTCTCTGCCTCTGTTCCCTGTCTGTCTCTCCAACTCAACTGCCCTGGGGAACTGTGTGTGTGTGTGTGTGTGTGTGTGTGTGTGTGTGTGTGTGTGTGTGTGTGTGTGTGTGTGTGTGTGTGTGTGTGTGTGTGTGTGTGTGTGTGTGTGTGTGTGTGTGTGTGTGTGTGTGTGTGTGTGTGTGTGTGTGTGTGTGCGTGCGTGCGTGCGTGTGTGTGCGTGTGTGTGCGTTTGTGGATGTGAGCATATGTGTGTACGCACTGCATGCTCATGTGTGTACTTGTGCAGGGCCCTTGCCAACATGCTCCATTTTCATCCTCTCATCTCCTCCTCTCATCTCTTCCTCTCATCTCCTCCTCTCATCTCCTCCTCTCCGTAGGGTGACTCTGTGCTCTTCCCTCCAGTCCAAATGTCACAGAAAGTGGATGATACTTTCCCACAACCCATAGCAGACAACACTAGACTGTCTTCAGTCTCTCTACAACCCATAGCAGACAGCACTAGACTCTCTTCAGTCTCTCTACAACCCATAGCAGACAACACTAGACTATCTTCAGTCTCTCTACAACCCATAACAGACAGCACTAGACTGTCTTCAGTCTCTCTACAACCCATAGCAGACAACACTAGACTGTCTTCAGTCTCTCTACAACCCATAACAGACAGCACTAGACTGTCTTCAGTCTCTCTACAACCCATAACAGACAGCACTAGACTGTCTTCAGTCTCTCTACAACCCATAGCAGACAACACTAGACTGTCTTCAGTCTCTCTACAACCCATAGCAGACAACACTAGACTGTCTTCAGTCTCTCTACAACCCATAACAGACAGCACTAGACTCTCTTCAGTCTCTCTACAACCCATAGCAGACAACACTAGACTGTCTTCAGTCTCTCTACAACCCATAGCAGACAACACTAGACTGTCTTCAGTCTCTCTACAACCCATAGCAGACAACACTAGACTCTCTTCAGTCTCTCTACAACCCATAGCAGACAACACTATGAGACAGCCTATAGAGGAGGTCAGAGACCTGGCCGCGTGGTGCAAGGACAACAATCTCTCCCTCAACGTGATCAAGACAAAGGAGATGATTGTGGACTACAGGAAAAGGAAGACTGAGCACGCCCCCATTCTCACAGACGGAGCTGTAGTGGAGCAAGTTGAGAGCTTCAACTGCCTTGGCGTCCAAATCACCAACAAACTAACACGGTCCAAGCAAACCAAGACAGTCGTGAAGACTGCACGACAAAACCTATTCCCCCTCAGGAGACTGAAAAGATTTGGCATGGGTCCTCAGATCCTCAAAAGGTTTTACAGCTTCACCATCGAGAGCATTCTGACGGTAAGCGGTACCGGAACGCCAAGTCTAGGTCCAAAGAGGCTTCTAGGGGCGGCAGGTAGCCTAGTGGTTAGAGCGTTGGGCCAGTAACCGAAAGGTTGCTAGATTGAATCCCTGAGCTGACAAGTTAAAAATCTGTCGTTCTGCCCCTGGAATTTGTTCTTAACTGCCTTTCCTAGTTAAATAAAGTTTAAATAAAAGGAGGAGCATGGTGGGAAAATAATTCCCCTCTGGTGATATCCTCTGCCTTGTGTCCCTGCCTGCGTGTGTATCATATACTCTCTACTATACAAAAATCCCACCTACATATATCTACACAGAAACACTGCCATGAAAAGAGGGCTCACAATACAATGCACTCACACACAGTCTCTAGCTCTCTGAGCAGCACACCTACAATAGCCTTTCACTGTCAATGGAAGATAAAACTCTGTATATAATACGCTACTAGCTGAAGGGCTGTGTTGTATGATAATGGAGTATAGTAATTAGTGCTTTAATCATGAGTTAGCAGGGTGGGTTTAGGGGGAAACAAACAAACACACAGCCATGTGTGTCTATGTGTATGTGTGTGTGTGGTCTCAGTGATGTCAGCGACCACATTGCCAACTAGTGCGTTACTAAGTGCCCTCTCCTCTCTGCCTCTGTCTGTCTCTCCAACTCAACTGCCCTGGGGAACTGTGTGTGTGTGTGTGTGTGTGTGTGTGTGTGTGTGTGTGTGTGTGTGTGTGTGTGTGTGTGTGTGTGTGTGTGTGTGTGTGTGTGTGTGTGTGTGTGTGTGTGTGTGTGTGTGTGTGTGCGTGCGTGCGTGCGTGCGTGCGTGCGTGCGTGCGTGCGTGCGTGCGTGCGTGCGTGCGTGCGTGCGTGCGTGCGTGCGTGCGTGCGTGTGTAGACGTGAGCATATGTACAGTGCCTTCAGAAAGTATTCATAGACCTTGACTTTTTTCACATTTTGTTATGTTACAGCCTGAATTTAAAATTGATGACATATAGATGTTTTTTGTCATTGGCCTACACACAATAACCCATAATGTTAAAGTGGAATCATGTTTTTTGAAATTCAAACAAATAAATGTAAAATAAAGTCAATAAGTATTCAACCCCTTGTTTATTGCAAGCCTAAATAAGTTTAGAAGTAAATATTTGCTTAACAAGTCACATAATCATTTGCATGGACTCACTCTGTGTGCATTAAGACTGTTTAAAATGATTTTTGAATGACTACCTCATCTCCGTACCCCACACACAAATTATCTGTAAGGTTCCTCATTCGAGCAGTGAATTTCAAACACAGATTCAACCACAAAGACCAGGGAGGTTTTCCAATGCCTCACAATGAAGGGCTCCTATTGGTTTAAAAAAACATACATTAAATATCCCTTTGAGCATGGTGAAGTTATTCATTATACTTTGGATGGTGTATCAATTCACCCAGTCATTACAAAGACACAGGCGTCCTTCCTAACTCAGTTGCCTGAGAGGAAGGAAAACGCTCAGGGATTTCACTATGAGGCCCAATGGTGACTTTAAAACAGTTACTAAGTATAATGGCTGTGATAGGAGAAAACTAAGTATGGTTCAAAAACATTGTAGTTACTCCACAATACAAACCTAATTGACAGAGTGAAAATAAAGAAGCCTGAAAGAAGCCTAACAAATATTCCAAAACATGAATCCTGTTTGCAACACGGCACAAAATAAATACTGCAAAAAATGTAGCAAAGCAGTTACATTTTTGTTCTGAATACGAAGTGTCATGTTTGGGGCAAATCCAATACAACACATTACCGAGTATCACTCTCCATATTATCAAGCATAGTTGTGGCTGCATCATGCTATGAGTATGCTTGTACTGTAATAGTTAAAGACAGGGAAGTTTTTCAGGATACAAAATAAACGTAATTGAGCTAAGCAGAGGTAAAATTCTAGAGGAAAACCTGGTTCAGTCTGCTTTCCACCAGACACTGAGAGATTAATTTACCTTTTAGCAAGACAATAGCCTAAAACACAATGCCAAATCTACACTGGAGTTGCTTACCAAGAACACAGTGAATGTTCCTGAGTGACCGAGTTACAGTCTTGACTTAAATCTACTTGAAAATCTATGGCAAGACCTGAAAACAGTTGTCTAGCAATGATCAACAACCAATTTGACAGAGCTTAATAATGGGCAAATGTTGCACAATCCAGGTGTAGAAAGCTTTTAGAGACTTACGCAGAAAGACTCAGCTGTAATCACTGCCAAAGGTGCTTCTACAAACTATTGACTCAGGGGTGTGAATAATTATGTAAATAGGATATTTCTGTAATTTATTTTCAATAAATGTGCAAAACTGTCTAAAAACACGTTTTCACTTTGTCACTATGGGTTATTGTGTGTAGATGGGCGATACAAATTCATTTTGAATTCAGGCTGTGACACAACAAAATGCACACTAAGTCAAGGTATATGAATACCTTCTGAAGGCACTGTATGTATGCACTGCACTCTCGTGTGTGTTTGTGTAGGGGCCTGGCCAGCATGCTCCAGTAGGACTCCCTGTATAACCAGTCAGTCAGTAGCACACCAACTATTGTCTCATATAACCAGTCAGTCAGTAGCACACTAACCCATGTCTCAAACAGTATAACCAGTCAGTCAGAAGAACAGAAGTCCAGCTGATTTCCACATTAGCATAAGATGGTGTTCACACTGGCTTCTCTTTGTCCTACTAGAAGAAAGAGTATCATTCTACTGCCCTGTCCATCACCCGGAGAACCCCCCCCCCCAGACACACACACACACACAAGCAGTGTTGGGATTAGTTACCTGAAAAATGTAGTCGTTACACTTAACAAAAGTAATGCTTTACTTTACAACAGTACTATTTTCCACCACCGCTGACTGCAAGGCTCTACAGAGGGTGGTATGACCAGCGGAACGCACCATCAGGGGCACACTGCCTGTCCTCCAGGACACCTACAACACCAGGTGTCGCAGGAAGGCCATGAAAGTCATCAGGGACTTCAGCCACCTGAGCCACGGCCTGTTCTCCCCGCTTTCATCACTCAGACACAGGCAATATAGGACCATCATGGCAAAAAACAGGCCAATTGCTCCTGCCCCCAGACCATCAGGCTGCTGAATAGCCACCACCAATCAACCCTCTAATCCCCCTGTCACCCTCCTGCCCCCCAGACTTCCTACCTCTCCCTCCCCATGATCCCCCTATGTACCCTGTGCATGTGACTAATAAACTCTGATTTGATTTGATCATCTGTGGCAGTGCTTTCCTGTGCTAGTCTAGAAGTGCTGCACTATCATATGGGCTGCTTAATTAGCCACATACAGTGCATTCGGAAAGAATTCAAACCCCTTGACTTTTTCCAAATTGTATTATGTTACAGCCTTATTCTAAAATTATTTAAATACATTGTTTTACTCATCAATCTACACACAATACCCCATAATGACAAAGCAAATGTTTAGCAAATGTATTTAGACTTGCTATGAGACTTGAAATTGAGCTCAGGTGCATCATGTTTGCATTTAACCTCAAGGAAAAGTTTCTACAACTTGATTAGAGTCCACCAATGTTAAATTCAATTGATTGGACATGATTTGGAAAGGCACACACAGCAATCAGAGGAAAAGGGCCTTGGTCATGGCGGTGACCAAGAACCCGATGGTTACTCTGACAGAGCTCCAGAGTTCCTCGGTGGAGATGGGAGAACCTTCCAGAAAGACAACCATCTCTGTAGCACTCCACCAATCAGGCCTTTATGGTAGAGTGGCCAGATGGAAGACACTCCTCAATAAAAGGCACATGACCGCCCGCTTGTATTTTGCCAAAAGGCACCCAAAGGACACTCAGACCATGAGAAACAAGTTTCTCTGGTCTGGTGTAGGCTAATGTCTGACCTCAGTGTGTTTGTTTCACTCCCAGTGTTTAAACGTGTGTATGCGTGCACTTGTATTTGTGTGTGTGTGTGTTAGGCGTGGGGTGTAGCTTACACCACTTTACTCTCTTTCTCCGCAGAAGAGCCAGTCAATACATATAATAACTCCCCTAGCAGGCCACTGAGAAAAGGGGATTAGTTTGACTTAGACCATTGAGTTGAGAGCATGAAACCACCCGCCCCCTCTCAGGGTTGTCTAGTGGTGGAGATCTGCTGGCTAAAGTCAACAGCAGACCAAACAAAACTCAAATTACCACTTTTTGGATCATCTGTAGAATTATACAGTTAATTAACTTCTTTGGGATAGGGGGCGGTATTTTGACGTCCGGATGAAAAGCGTGCTCAAAGTAAACTGCCTGCTACTCAGGCCCAGAAGCTAGGATATGCATATAGATTGGTAGATTTGGATAGAAAACACTCCAAAGTTTCTAAAACTGTTAAAATAATGTATGTGAATATAACAGAACTGAAATGGCAGGCGAAACCTTGAGGACAAACCATCCCCCCCCAAAATTAATTCATCTTACCACTGATTTCAATGTCTGGCACTTTTATAATAGGGCAAAATCGTGCCCGATTGCAGTTCCTAGAGCTTCCACTAGATGTCAACAGTCTCTAGAAAGAGTTTCAGGCTGGTTTTTGGAAAAATGAGCCAGAAATTGTAGTTTTTCTAGGTGGCTCCCATTTTGGCTGTAGTGTTTCCAAGTGCGTGAATGAGAGCGCATTCTTTGGTAATTTTCTCCGTTAAAGACAGTAACGATTCTCCGTCTTAAATGTTATTGTTTATTTGTGTATTAGGGTACCTAAGGTTTGATTATAAACTTATCTAAAAAAGTCAATCAACGTTTATTGGTAAAGTTTGGGATTCATTTTGTATGCATTTTGAAGGAGGGAAACCGAGTGGATTATTGACTGAAGCGCGCCAGCTAAACAGAGTTTTTATGGATATAAAGAACGACATTATCGAACAAAAGGACCATTTGTAATGTAACTGGGACCTTTTGGAGTGCCAACAGAAGAAGATCTTCAAAGGTAAGGCATATATTATATCGCTATTTCTGACTTTTGTGTTGCAACTCCCTGGTTGAAAATGATTTGTTATGCATTTGTATGCGGGGCGCTGTCCTCAGATAATCGCATGGTTTGCTTTCGCCGTAAAGCCTTTTTGAAATCTGACACGGCGGCTGGATTATCAACAAGTTAAGCTTTAGTTTGATCTATTGCACTTGTGATTTCATGAAAGTTTAATATTTATAGTAATTTAATTAGAATTTGGCGCTCTGCAATTTCACCGGAAGTTTTTGAAATGGGTCCTGATCCGCAAGAAGTTTTAACTGACAAAATAAAGGAAACACCAACATAAAATGTCTTAATAGGGCATTGGGCCACCACGAGCCAGAACAGCATCAATGCACCTTGGCATAGATTCTACAAGTGTCTGGAACGCTATTGGAGAGAGTTGACACCATTCTTCCACTAGAAATTCCTTTGTGGGGTTTTGTTGATGGTGGTTGAAAACGTTGTCTCTGGCACCACTACAGAATATCCCATAAGTGTTCAATTTGGTTGAGATCTGGTGACTGTGACGGCCATGGCAAAAGGTTTACATCATTTTCATGCTCATCAAACCATTCACTGACCACTCGTGCCCTTTGGATGGGGGCATTGTTATCCTATTGGGGCATAGCCATGGTAGGGAAAATAATGCCTGCCCAGCATTTTTATACATGACCCCAAGCATGCTTTGCTTAATTAACTCAGGAACCACACTTGCTTTCAATATACTTTGTACCCCTCATTTATTCAAGTGTTTCCATTATTTTGCCAGTTACCTGTATCTAAGTGCAACTCCAGAAAATATCATATTCCATCTGAATATAGTAGATTACAACAGTACAAACACATGTATATCTTATGTAACACAGACACTCTTCATGCTCCTTCTTATTCAACCTGTACACATTCACACCTCTTGTGGTTGTCAATCACTGAGACCGTGTTGCGTGGCTTCTTGTGTGACCCTACAGGTCTATCTCTCTCTCTCTCTCTCTCTCTCTCTCTCTCTGTGTGTGTTTATTTGTTTATTGGATCACCATTAGCTTTTGCAGCAGAAGAAGCTACTCTTCGTTGGGTCCACAAAAAAACACAAAATATGACAAGTAAAAAAGCACAGATAGATACACAGATAGATACACTGATAGGTAAGGAAAGTCACACAACATTTTAAATACAATAATATACAACCCAAAAATAATACAAGCAATCCAACAAAAAAAATGATATGCATGTTAGTGTGTTTGTGTGTGTCCTCACAGTTCTTGCCATTCCATGAGTTGTTGTTTAATCTGTTTTTTTAAAGGTAATTTGTTGTTTGCTTGAATAATTGGGGTTGTCCTGGGTTGTGTATACCTGGTGGCTTATCATTATTGATGGATAACTTGAATTTTTCCACCTCTCCCACACCTCTCCCACACTAATTCAAAACAGCAATCCTTTTCTTTCATTATTAGATATTTTATTTGTAAAAAATATGATGGTTCTCTGTTCTACGTCATTTTACTTCAGAGTTTTTCCGCTTTACTAGTGAAATACTCCCGAGTGCATCGCAGTGCTAGAGGCGTCACTACAGACCCTGGTTTGATCCCAGGCTGTATCACAACTGGCCGTGATCGGGAGTCCCATAGGGTGGCGCACAATTGGCACAGAGTCGTCCGGGTTAGGGGAGGGTTTGGCCGGGGTAGACCGTCATTGTAAATAATAAATTGTTCTTAACTGACTTACCTAGTTAAATAAATTTACATTTTTGTTTTGAAATAGTCATTGAAATGATTGGCAATATCAAAAGGTGTTGTTAAAAATAACCCATCACCTTCAATGAATGATGGAGATTTTTTGCCCACGATATCATTTAAGGTACTCTAAAGTCTTTTTCGGGTGTGTTTTATGTCATTTATCTTTATTTGGTAATATAATTTCTTATTTTTTGTTAAGTTAATCAAAAAATTACAAATTGTACCATTAAGTCAATCAATCAGCAGAGCAGCCTGATTTGCTTTAAAGTTTCAAGTTTAAATGTCACATGCACAAGTACAATGATATGCTTTTCTTGCAAGCTCCAACAACAACGCAGTAATCAATATCAATGTAGCACAAAAAAGAACATAATGTAGAAAAAAAACATACAAGAAATAAAAATAAGAAATAAGAAGAACACGAGAAAGTAAGAAGATATATACAGGGTCAGTTCCAATAGCATATTTATAATGTGCAGGGATACTGGAGTGATATAGGTAGATATGTACAGGAATAAGGTGACTAGGCAGCATGATATATGATAAACAGAGTAGCAGCAGCATAAGTGATGATTGTATGTGAGTGTGTATGCGTGGAGTCAGTATAAATGTGTGTGCATGTTATGTGTGTGTTGGACTGTCAGTGTGTGTGTGTGTAGAATCCTGTGAGTGTGCATAGAGACTGTTTAGCAGTTTTATGGCTTGGGGATACAAGCTGTCCAGGAGCCTGTTGATGTCAAACTTGATGCACCAGTACTGCTTACTGTGCGGAAGCAGAGAGAACAGTCTATGGCTTGGGTGGCTGGAGTCTTTAACATTTTTCCGAGACGTCCTGGATTTATTTGATATGATTTTATTTGGATATCTTTTAGTCCTCATTTGGACTAATCTTCAAACAGTCATTAAACATTAAAATACACTGTATAATATGAACACATATAACACACTGTTACAAACAGATATAATACACTAACATATTGACCCGATAAATACTCAGTCTAAAAGATATATAGATTCTTCATCTACCATAGTCCAGCACAACTTGCCTATGCATTACATTTAAATGGTTTTAAAATATTGTTAAAATGTATATATTGAAAGGTTTCTGGTTTGCTCAGTTAAATTTGTCAAAACCCGTGGCCTATTTCCAGGCCTATTTCCTATGGACTCTGGAGAAAGTGACATTACGCACAACATCAGTGGGCAGTTTCAGTTGATTTGACATAAAGTCTCAGACAGTGTCCTCACAGCCTCTGCTGTTGTCATTCAAACACCACTCTAGCTCTGCCATCTTTCACTGCAGATGTGGAAGTGCGAGAACCGAGAAGTGGATGCGGTAGATTGAGACGCGTCCAAAGCGATCAAATTGATATCTCTAGCTTAAACTGACGGATTTTGATGGGGATTTTTTAATTATGTTACTTAGATTGAAGCACCGGTTTGTCAATTGACTCTAAGGGGTTTAACCTGTCTCCTCCCCTTCATATACACTGATTGAAGTGGATTTAACAGGTAACATCAATAAGGGATCATAGCTTTCACCTGGTTTCATCTGGTCAGTCTATGTCATGGAAAGAGCAGGTGTTCTCAGTGTGGAACACAGGTGTGCAGTCTTACCTTGCTTGTGTGTGTGTGTGTGTGTGTGTGTGTGTGTGTGTGTGTGTGTGTGTGTGTGTGTGTGTGTGTGTGTGTGTGTGTGTGTGTGTGTGTGTGTGTGTGTGTGTGTGTGTGTGTGTGTGTGTGTGTGTGTGTGTGTGTGTGTGTTCTTACCTTGGTGTGTAGTTTGGAGAGCTGCTTGTCATCCAGGTGCGTCTGTGTGTAGACACGTCTCTTATAGCGGAACTGGGAGAGGAACACACAGAGACCATACAGGTTTACTGGAATAAACCTATATTAGTTAGTTAATTAGTTAGTTAGTCTGCTAGTTCATTAGTAAGTAAATAAAACATATTTAGAGAAAAGTAAGTTAAAACAAGTAAGTTATCTTCTGCCTTCCATTTTCAACTTGTCAACATTTTCAACTGTCAGAGTGTAGTTAAAAAACTGTAAACCTTGGGGTTGAGAGGTGGTTGTGTGTGTGTGTGTGTTTTATGAGTGTGTATCTATGAGAGCAGAGGGTGGTGAGGCTGGAGTAACCTATCACTCATATTTATAAACTCCTTCCTTGAGGGAGGGAAGGACTGGTGACTGATCCATTTTATTTCAGAGATTGCAGTAAAGACCACTCTCATACAACTACAGCACATACCTACTCTCATGTGAAAGTGCCCTTTGCCTTCCCATAGATTACACCCCTAAAGTGCACGCACACATGCACAATCAAATGCATTCACTTTTTTGCTTATTTCCATGCTTCCATTATGTGTGTCCCCTTATTAGCCAGGCCACTCGAGATCCAAGGCAGTATTCAGCATTCATCCAGGGAGATGCCTTCAAAGCTGGCCACTTGGGGCAACGGTGAGTGCTATTACCATTAAGTAGGCTTACAACTTGCTAGGATGTTGTGGATGGGGATGAGTGCATGCCGCGAGTTCTGGCACCGAGGGTCGCATGTTCAATTCCAGGGTAGAAATCCATCGTAGAAATTTGGCGTTATTTATAACACATTTCAAATTTTGTCAGAAAGTAATTTTAAATTCAAGTTAAAGTGTACTGTAAGCCAGCTAGCTAATGTTAGCTGGCTGGCTCGCTAGCTAAAGTTATGTGTATGATCTGTGTAGTAATATTATTTGTATCTCATAGCTATTTGCATTGCTAGTTATAGCCTAATGTTAGCTAGCTAACATTAAACATGGTTGGTTAGATAACCTGCAGAATGTGGTTCATTGTTTAGCTAGCTAGCTACATGTCTAAACAAAAGACTCCACTATGCAAGTAACCATTTCAATAGAATGTTCATGATGTCACTAAGACAACTGTCGATAGATGTAGCAAGTAAATTTGCTCTGGCTATCTACTCTGATTTCAGATCACTCTTGTCTGAGTGTGCCAGAGGGCAGAATAACTGACAAATTTACAAACGCTCAACACCCATTGAATATGACCTGTGTCAGTAAACGTAGGCAAAAAAGTGTAACTAAATTGTTGCCAGCAGCACAGTTGCAGTCACCAACGCTCTGGATAACATAGAAACAGCCTAACCAGCTCCGCTAGGGCGTGTAAAATGGTCAGATTGAGCTGTTCTCTCATTTGTGTCTGGAAGTAGTTAGCAAGCTAGCCAACGTTACCTAGTTAGCTTGGGTGCTTGAGTGCTGTTGTTAGGTCAGAACGCTCGACCCTACTCCACGGCCAGAGAGTCCAGTGTGTGCTCTGAACGCTCAAATTTGCCAATGGACAATCTTACAAGCTCTGAGTTTACGAATGCCCAGAGCGCACTCTGAGCACACTCTGGCACACCAGATTAAATTTATGAACACACCTGTAGTATAAACCAGCCTTTAGTCTTGAAATCTTTGGTTGTTTAGTACATGGCCTCACATGTGAGTCCATAAAGAGATGGGTGGAGCTAAGGCTTTGGAGGGTGTGAACGATGCTGAATGGGTGTAGACAAAGAAGAGCTCTCCAGTAGGTGTGTCAAAATATTGAAGGGACATTTCCTCAAAAGTGGTTTATCAACATTCAAAGCAGAATTACTTTCTCATTGTTCCTCAACTGTAGTGTATGATATACAATTTTCTAGCTCGGAGTCTCTACTTTTTGTGAGGATCGACGCTGGAGACAGGAAGCAAGTACAGGGAAAACATTGAATGAATTACGGACATGAAACAGGACAGGAACAGCGTCTGTACAGGGGACAAAGTAACGACATCAATGCAGACACAGGGATCAAACAGAGGAAACAGATAGATAAAGGGGAGGCATTCAAATAATGATGGAGTTCAGGTGGGTCCAATGAGACGCAGGTGTGCGTAATGAAGGGGTCGGTTGTGCATAATGATAGGCAGTCAGGCACTCTCGAGCGCCAGAGTTTGAGAGCGGGAGCAGGCATGACACTTTCATCCAATGTAAAAAACAAAATTTCAAGTTTGCTACATAAGACCAAATTGAGCCGGTAAATGTACCGCCGTCCAATCTGCAGTAACTGCGTGATGCTATCCCTTCAGCATGGACCAACATCCCTGTAGAACATTTCTGACACCACGTGGAACCATGTCCTGAAGAATTCAGGCTGATCTGGAGGCAAAGGTGGGTCCAACCCGGTACTAGATGGGTGTACCAAATAATCTTCCTAACCCTGGCAGTCATTCGGAATGCAGATTGCGGCTGAATGAAAGATCCAGTTGTTGGATTGTTAGACATCACTTTGCAAGCCAGCATAATGTGACTTGCTGCTGGTTTAGCAGGTGACCAGTGTCCAAAATACTGCGAAGGCTGATCACCAGCAAAAACACAACAACGGATGGTCACCAGAAAAAAACACAAGGAAGGCTGGTCACTAGCGAAAACACAACGAAGACTGGACACCAGCAAAAATACAGCCTGGATTCAAGCCTATGCTGGTCTATGCTGTTTTTTTTCATCAGGGATGGATCTTCATGAGAGACAAATACCATAAACCATGGCCCTTGGCTTACTGTACACACACAGACATACACACAGACAAACACGGGAGCACACACCCATCATACGCACATACACACAGCATAGCCCTGGGTAGTTAGATATTTCTAAATGTGCAGGGCCTCTCACATAGAGTTAAATAAAACACCAGTCAGTTATGACTGCCTGACATACAGTACACACAGACACACAGCTACATACCATACTATAAAAACACACAGACAACCACAAGCCAGAACAGCGTCAATGTACCTTGGCATAGATTCTACAAGTGTCTGGAACTCTATTTGAGGGATACGACACCATTCTTCCGCGAGAAATGTAGTAATTTGCTGTTTTGTTGATGGTGGTGGAGCACTCTGTCTCAGGCGCCACTCCAAAATCTCCCATAAGTGTTCAATTGGGTTGAGATCTGGTTACTGAGACGGCCATGGCAGTGAATACTCGTGCCCTGTGGATGTGGGGCATTGTCATCCTATGGGGGCATAGCCATGGTAGCCAAAATAATGGCCTGCACACCACATGACCCTAAGCATGAGGGGATGTTAATTGCTGAATTAACTCAGGAAGCACACCTGTGTGGAAGCATCTGCTTTCAATATACTTTATTATTTTGTCAGTTACCTGTATATACCACCAGGCACAGCGCCCTTGGAAGCTAGGAATAATATTGTGCCCGTTGTAGTATGAGGAATACAATTAGACATAAGGAAGTTGTCCTTTATCACCAGGGTGGAATTGTACAACATGATTTCATCATGCCACAGTACAACCCTTGGGCTTTCTCCAGCTCCATCATCCCCCTGACTTCAGAACAATTCTACCTGCATCGAAGATTTACCTGCAGACATTCTGCTACCTGAACAAGATACAACTACTTGCAACAACAGCATCTAGCCTACTGTTGCTGCATCCTTGACATCTGAAGAAAACACTCAATCTGTATTTATAGGGAGAAACATTGCACTTTGCTCACGAGAAACACAGATATAAGAAAAATATTACATTTTCAAAACCCCCAGGAATTAAACATTTGTATTCAAACAATGTAGGCTGACTTTTAATAAATCAAATAATGGATTGTATAATCAATTCACTGGAGAAGGTTGGAGTGCACTCCAGTGAACTCTCTCTATATCTAGAATCCTGTCAGAGAGAGATCTAATGACGTTTACTCACTGTAAAAACACCACATCTTCACATTGGCTGTGTTTTTATATAATCCCGAACCATGATCGACACAGGCTACACTGAACTGTTAGAGATTACATCTGGGAGCTGAGAACACTGCTGTCAAGAGTGTGACTATCTCTGCTGAGTCTCACGCACACACATATGCACACATATCTAACTCACAGAGCAGAGTAGATAATTGAATGATTGACAGGTGATATCCGGCTCCTAATGTTTCGTCTCTCATGGGAGAAGGCATATGATAGCAATACCATGACAGCAACAGGACAGAGAACATACACCCCAACACACACACTCAAGCACATACGCACAAACAAACAAACATTCACAGACAACACATACTAATACGCACCATAAGACACACATAGAAAGAGTATGTTAATGAGAGAGGGGGCAGGCCTACCTCCAGGTATGGTACAGGTGTAGCAGAAGGCAGTGGGTATTCCTTCAGCTGCCTCTCCTCGTCCAGGAACTTGCCAGCCTTTCCATTGTGAGCTGGCTGGAAGAGGCCGTAGTTCAGCACGTCCTTCAGGCTGTGGTTCAAAGTACACAGGATACGCTGCTTAGACAACCAGATAGGAGCATCCGCATCGAACTTCATACATTTCTGGAGGGAGAGAGGAGAGAGCAGGGGAACGTTAGGTGTGGCTTATGATACAGTATGTATGTGTATACCCAAACAAATTAAAACACAGTTTAACACCCCACTCTGCACAGACCGCAGTGCAGAGCAAAGGAAAGGAAAGAGGAGAGAGGGAGAGAGAGCATGCACGCCTTATAATGAACTAAATAATTCCCAGTTATCAAATGTAATATAATCATTGATCAATTATTTCCTGCCATAGAGAACAAATCACAAGGATGGTGTTAGAAACCCTTGACCAGAGAAGAGGTTGCAGCAACAGACTCATGAACTCCCACCTCAGGCCCCTATCTTGATACATTATGCATGGTCTCAATGTTAACTGAAGGTATTGAAGTGTCTGGCTCAAGAGCAGGTCTGAAGTCAGCTGTGCCATACAGTATTTAGGATATCAGTGACCATCTGATCAGCATTTTATTTCATAGGTTTTATTCCTAGTCATATACGATCCTAGTCATACTACAATCCTAGTCATACTACAATCCTAGTCATACTACAGTTTCCAAAAGGGTTCGTTGTCTTGATTTGAATAACTCTTTTTGGAAGACAAGGGGTTTTTGTAAGGGAAATGGTTCTACCTTTAATTATACAAACACAACCATATTTTTTACACTTCATATGTTGACAATCTACACATTCTTTCATGCTTAGGACATTTGAACAGCATTTAATCATACGCATGTGTTAAAATTGTGTTCAAATTGACTATTCAACTTGAAACATCCAATATAATTCCTACTTTGAGACGAAAAGTGATCCTAGATCAGCGGTCATAGTCTTGGATACCTTGTAAATATAGGCCCAGAAGTGAGCAGCATATAAAGAGGATGGTGAAGTGAGGATGAATAACCAATCTACCAGTATTTCCCTGGGTTAGTTATGTATAAGAAGGCTATAAAGGAAGCGTGGAATTCCTAATTGACCATACTGCCATAACTAAACGGGAAAAAATATGTAAGAGAGCTTCTCTGGTGGCACAGGTTCAAACTGCACATGAGCAGATTGTCAACATATATGAAGTGTAAAACAAATATGGTTGTGTCTGTATGATTAAATTCTGTTCAAATGTCCTATGAATGAAATTAAAATGACATGCATATCACGTTCAAATGTGAATTGCCATTAAATCTGGTGAGAAACATAATGGGGAAGTATTCCAATCTGCTTTAACATAACATTCCATTGATGTTCACACAATATACATTTTACCTTCTTTTGGAGGTCTTTAGAACATTTCAAGATCATTTACAAAATTGTATATAGAAGTTATATCTAATATTACCACACATTCTCAGCATACAAATGTGTAGCTCCTTAAACCTAAAACAAATATGTTATGAACGACCATAAAAACTGACTTCTTTGAAAATTGTGGAACATTGTGGGAATGTTCTGTGCAACCTTCGTGAATATCACAATGATATTCTTGCAACACCCATAACTTAAATACATGCTCTGAGAACTTAGACCAGGTGTTCTGTCAACGTTCTTACAACATTACAGGAGTGTTCTGTGCAACCTAACTTAAACATTGTATGATTGTCTTCACAATTGAGCATATTTATTGTTTTGGGAACCTATCTTTTGTAATGTACCCACACTGTTCACATAACACAATTAAATGTTCTGGTAACCTTTAACCCTCCTGCTGTGTTCCGGTCGAATTGGACCGATTTACAAGTTTTCTCTCCGAAAAATGTAGTTCATTTAATCTGATTGTCATAAGGTTCCATGACTTTGTCCACACAGGGCATCTGAACACACAAAACACATTTGATGATTTTCATTCAATTCTGTGGTGTTCCCGGTCAAACATGACCAGTCATTAGAAATGAATGGGTGAGACTACAATTAGTGAATAAAATTGAATTCAGGCACATGACCATTCATCAGATGGACACACTTCCTCTCCCAGACCCCCACATGCATGTGTGTTTGAGCACACACACACACACACACACACACACACACACACACACACACACACACACACACACACACACACACACACACACACACACACACACACCTCACTCTCCTTCTTTGCTTCCATGGCAACCCCCACGGGAACGTATATATTGAAAAAAAAACATGAGAAACAAGAATAGGAAATATGAGTAAGGTATAGGAGTAAGGTGACTAGGCAACAGAATATAAGATAAACAGAGTAGCAGCAGCTTGCATGTGAGTGTGTGTGTGGGTGTGTAGAGTCAGTATAAATGTATGTGCATATTATGTGTGACTGAGCAAATGATGCAGTGAGTGTTTGTGTGTGTGTTGGATTGACAGTGTGTGTGAGTACGTAGAGCCCTGTGATTGTGCATAGAGACAGAGCAAGATTGAAATAAAAGGTCTATAAAGATACAAGGTTAACTCAGATAGTCCGTGTAGCTATTTTGTTAGCTATTTAACAGTTGTTTGCTTGGGGATAGAAGCTGTTCAAGAGCCTGTCGCTATGCGATCGAGGGCGGTGCTATTGCCATACCATGCAGTGATGTAGCCAGTCAATACGATTTGAAGGCCCATGCCACACTTTTTCAATCTCCTGAGGGTTAATAGGCACTGTCGCACCTTCTTCACTACTGTGCATGTGTGCTTGGATCATTTAAAGTTTTCTAGAGACCTGGACACCGAGGACCTTGAAGCTGTCTACCTGCTCCACTGTCGCCCCGTCTATGTGGATCGGGGCATGCTCACCCCCCCATTTCATGTAGTTCACGTCAGCTCCTTATCCTTGCTGACATTGAGAGAGGTTGTTGCTCCGGCACCACACTGCCAGGTCCCTGACCTCCTCTCTGTAGGCTGACTCATCATTGCCGGTGATCAGGCCCACCACCATTGTGTCGTCAGCGAACTTGATAATGGTTTTGTAGTTGTGCGTGGCCACACAGTTGTGGGTAAACAGGGAATACAGGAGGGGACTAAGTACACACCCCTGTTGGGCCCCTGTGTTAAGTGTCAGCGTGGCTGAGGTTATGTTGCCTACCCTCACCACCTGAGGTTGGCCCGTCAGGAAGTCCAGGATCCAGTTGCAGAAGGAGATGTTCAGACCCAGATTCCTAAGCTTGGTGACAAGCTTGGAGGGGACAATAGTGTTGAACGCTGTACTGTAGTCAATGAACAGCGTTTTCACATAGGTATTTAAAGAACAGCATTTTCACAAAGGTATTTAAAGAACAGATTAAACGTGTTTTAGGAACTTTCTTGCAACATCAGGTGAATGTATTATACAAACGTTCTATAATAATCTGCACGACTGGACAGTTTTTGGTTTGCTGGGAAAAATATATAGAAAACAATTATAACACAAGGAATAAATACACAATGAGTAACAACATCTTGACTGTATAGACGGGATACCAGTACAGAGTCGATGTGCAGGGGTACGAGGTAATTGAGGTAGATATGTAAATATAGGTAGAGTAGTCCGGGTGGCTATTGGTTAACAATTTAGTAGTCTTTTGGCTTGGGGGTAGAAGCTGTTCAGGGCCTGTTGATCCAGACTTGGTGCATTGGTACCTCTTGCCGTGTAATAGCAGAGAGAGAACAGTCTATGGCTTAGGTGGCTGGAGTCTTTGACAATTTTTAGGGCCTTCCTCTGACACCATCTGGTATAGAGGTACTGGATGGCAGAAAACTTGGCCCCAGTGATGTATTGGGCCGTGTGCCCTGCCCTCTGTAGCGCCTTACCGTCGGATGCCAAGCAGTTGCCATGTCAAACGGTGATGCAGCCAGTCAAGATGCTCTCAATGGTGCAGCTGCCCATGCCAAATCTTTTCAGCCTCCTGGGGGAAGAGGCATTGTTGTTCCTTTCTCATGACTATGTTGGTGTGTGTGGAACGTGATAATTCCTTAGTGATGTGGACAACAAGGAACTTGAAGTTCTCGACCCGCTCCACTACAGCCCCGTCAATATGAATGGGGGCGTGCTCTGCTCTCTGTTTCCTGTAGTCCATGATCACCTCCTTTGTCTTGCTGACGTTGAGGGAGAGGTTGTTGTCCTGACACCACACTGCCAGGTCACTGACCTCCTCTCTATAGGCGGTTTCATCCGGTTGACATTGAGTTTTTCATAGGAGAGACAGTAGACCTGCCATGTCTGGGAGCAAGAGGGGGTGACAACATGAGAGTTAAATGGTTTCAGTTTGACAGTCTTTCATGCACCAAGCTGACGTTGACTGAGAATAGCTTCTTTCTCTGCACCACCAACTTGACCAAATATGACCTGGGTTCTTACTACAAGTGCTTACTACAGAATGGAGAGCATTGCTTAGCCATATGTTCATACCATATGTGGAACCTCACACAGATTTTCCTCGTTCAGTGGGAGAGGAAGCTGTGCAGTCCTACTTTACTCCTGGGGCATCAGAGCAATGGAGTGGAAGAAGAGAGAGAAGAGGGAGGAAGAGTGAGGAAGAGCGGAGAATGAAGGAGAGAGGAGAGTGAAGGTGATCTTGGAGCAAGTTTACGAGAAAGATATTGTCAGATTTTTTATAAGATTAATTCAAATTAATGTTTGTAATATTCCACCAATGACATTGTATTTCGGCTTAAATTAAATCACTGTATGGTCATATATGGTCATATATGGTCCAAATTATACAGTTGAAGTCGGGAGTTTACATACACCTTAGCTAAATACGTTTCAACTTAGTTTTTCACAAATCCTGACATTTAATCCAAGTAAAGAATCCCTGTCTTAGGTCATTTAGGATCACCACTTTATTGAAAAAATGTGAAATGTCAGAATAATAGCAGAGAGAATGATTTATTACAGCTTTTATTTCTTTCATCACATTCCCAGTGGATCAGAAGTGTAAATACACTCAATTAGTATTTGGTAGCTTTGTCTTTAAATTGTTTAAAAAGGGTCAAACATTTTGGGTAGCCTTCCACAAGCTTCCCAAAATAAGTTGGGTGAATTTTGGCCCATTCCTCCTGACAGAGCTGCTGTAACTGAGTCAGGTTTGTAGGCCTCCTTGCTCGCACACATTTTTTCAGTTCTGCCCAAAAATGTTCTATAGGATTAAGGTTAGGGCTTTGTGATGGCCACTCCAATACCTTGACTTTGTTGTCTTTAAGCCATTTTGCCACAACTTTGGAAGTATGCTTGGGTTCATTGTCCATTTGGAAGACCCATTTGCGACCAAGCTTTAACTTCCTGACTGATGTCTTGGGATATTGCTTCAATATATACACATAATTTTCCACCTCATGATACCATCTATTTTGTGAAGTGCACCAGTCCCTCCTGCAGCAAAGCACCCCCACAACATGATGCTGCCACCCCCGTGCTTCACGGTTGGGATGGTGTTCTTTGGCTTGCAAGCGTCCCCCTTTTTCCTCCAAACATAATGATGGTCATTATGGCCAAACAGTTCTATTTTTGTTTCATCATACCAGAGGACATTTCTCCAAAAGGTACGATCTTTGTCCCCATGTGTAGTTGCAAACCGTAGTCTGGCTTTTTTTATGGCGGTTTTTGAGCGGTGGCTTCTTCCTTGCTGAGCGGCCATTCAGGTTATGCCAATATAGGACTCGTTTTACTGTGGATATAGATACAATTGCACCTGTTTCCTCCAACATCTTCACAAGGTCCTTTGCTGCTGTTCTGGGATTGATTTGCACTTTTCGCAGCAAAGTACGTTCATCCTTTAAACAGCTAGGAAAATTCCAGAAAATGATGTCATGGCTTTAGAAGCTTCTTATAGGCTAGTTGACATCATTTGAGTAATTTTGAGGTGTACCTGTGGATGTATTTCAAGGCCTACCTTCAAACTCAGTGCCTCTTTGCTTGAGATCATGGGAAAAACAAATGAAATCAGCCAAGACCTCAGAAAAATAATTGTAGACCTCCACAAGTCTGGTTCATCCTTGGGAGCAATTTCCAAATGCCTGAAGGTACCACGTTCATCTCTACAAATCATTCTTTCTGCAGAATTTGTTGAATCGTAATATCTTAAGAGATATTTAACAGAGTTACATGGACACAAACTGAGGGAGATTTTACATACATTTTGTTACCAAACTTTGCATTTGCACAGTTCTTCCAGTAAATGTATGTTCTGTGTAAATTGTTAAAAGTAGTCATTGTGCATAGAGTTGTACAGTTTGTTAAACTTTGAAATCAATGGTTTTTGTTTGGCATAGATTTCAAAAATCCAAATCTCAGCACAATTCTGTTAGCGTGGAACTGCCCTCTTGGCTGTAGGGCCTAGTTGATTCAGACAGGTTTTGTACAGCCTATTTTGTCTAATGCCATTGTCTACGGCTGCATTAAGTCTGCAATAAATTCCACAATGGTTTTCTGCCCTCCTTCACTCTCCGTCATTCAAAGTTTAAGGACAATAGCTACTGAACCTATAACCTGCTATCCTTAGAATAATACAATATATAAACAACACCTCACTAAAGTTACTTTTATGGGTGACTTTCACTACAACAAAGATGGTCTAAAATGCAAAGATGAAGAGAGAGACGCAGAAAATAGAAGTTAAAATAAAAGGAACAGACAAAAAAAAGAGCGCGAGAGAGCGAGAGAAAGAGAGAGAGAGAGAGCGAGACAGAAAGAGAGAGAGAGACAGAAAGAGAGAGAGAGACAGAGAGAGAGAGACAGAAAGAGAGAGAGAGACAGAGAGAGAGAGAGAGAGAGACAGAAAGAGAGAGAGAGACAGAGAGAGAGAGAGAGAGAGAGAGACAGAAAGAGAGAGAGAGACAGAGAGAGAGACAGAGAGACAGAGAGACAGAGAGAGAGAGAGAGACAGAGACAGAGAGAGAGAGAGAGAGAGAGAGAGAGAGAGAGAGAGAGAGAGAGAGAGAGAGAGAGAGAGAGAGAGAGAGAGAGAGAGACAGAGAGACTTTTGACTTTTTGTCTTTCTTTATTGAAACATTCTCATTTCATTTAACACTCACCCCCCCCTAAAAATAAGAAAACAAAAATATATCCTGTACTGCATACATGTACCATACTCACCTTTCCATCTACCACATGATACAAACCAACATCACCATACACAAAAACAATACCCTCTCCTACAACCGTATATCCAAAACATCTTCCCCAGCAATACAGACAGCCCCCCCAACACACCATATCTCCTCAAACATCTCCACACATTTGATCAGTTTATAGAACTCAAACTCAACCCTAAGGCGCGCAGAGACCATCCCATTAAACAATAGTAAAGGGTCTGTTATCCCCCCACCTTTGACCCTGTTTCTCCTTGTTAGCCAAATAGCTAATTTTGCCTGAGCAAACAGAAAATTCAACAAAACACATTTTTCTTTCTCCTTACTCGAATACCTGTATCCCATTATAAACATCCCAACAGCAAAAACCACCCCCAACCTCTCACACAGACATTCCAACAGAGACATTAATGGCATTAACCTGGTGCACACAGAAAACACATGAATCACAGTTTCATTCATTTGACAGAAAGGACACCCCTGCCCAATTCCCGGATCAACACGTGCCAACCAGCTGTTAGTGGCCAGGGCTCCATGAAGAACCCTCCACTGGAGGTCCCCTGACCTCTTTGGTACTGGGGGTTTGTAGAGCGCCCTCCATCTAAAACCCACCATACTCTCCGCCCCACATACCCCCTGCCACTGATGTGCCTTCACTCCTGTTAGACTTCTAATGTTCCTAACCTTAACGCAGAGGTTGTAGAGAGCTTTACCTCCCACCCCCTCAAATTCCCCCAGGCTCGGAGTGTTAAAATCTAACAAGTCCTCCAGACCCCCTTGCCAGTCTCCAGTCTCTGCCGTCACCTGCAGTGGCGGAAACATTGGTGGCCCCTCTCCCTTTGGCCTCTCAAACACCCCCCTTACCTGCTCAGACGGTGCCTCCTGGACCTCCTCCAGGAATCTCTCCAACAGTCTAAGAGACGTTATTCCTGTTTGTTGCGCCAAGACCTCCGGGGTTTTCCACCCCTCCTCTCCCAGCAGTCTCAGGTCACCTAGCCTTCGTAAACCCCCTGCCATCAGTTGCCTCTGCAGGGTGGCAGACTGAACCGATCTCAAAGGGATGGCTGGGTTGTGGAAAATAGGCTCCTCCCACACCCACTGCCCAGGCTCCACACCCCCTTCTCGTATGGGCCTTAGCAGCTGCCAGGCCCTCAGCACCGCAGAGTAAAACTCTGAGAGACCTGCTGTACTCAGCCTCTCCAGCTTCATGAGGAACAGCTGCCGGTCCAACCCTAATCCACCAGCTCTCCTCAGCAGTGCGCATGCTGGTTCCCTCCAGCCAACATCGGTATGATACAGCAGTCTCTGCACCGCCTTTAGCCGGAAAGCAGCCATCCTGCTCTCCAGTTCCACCAGGCCCTGTCCTCCTTCGTGGACGGTCATGTACAACACTGCTGCCTTCAGCCAGTGATGTCCCGACCAAAAGAAATCCACCAGCTTGCGTTGCAGGTCTGCAAGCAGACCGGCGGGGGGGTTGAGGACAGCCAGTTTATGCCACAAGGAAGATGCCACCAGGTTGTTAATTATCAGCACCCTCCCTCTATATGACACTTGGGATAGGAGCCACCTCCACCTGGCCAGTCTTGACACCACTGCCTGTGACAGCCCCTCCCAGTTCTTCCTGACCCACCTCTCCGAGCCCAGGTACACCCCCAACACTTTAAGCCCTTCACAACCCCACTGCAAACCCCCTGGAAGCAGAGGAGGAGCCCTATCCCCCCATGCCCCACATAACAGAGCTTTGCTCTTTCCCCAGTTTACCTTAGCTGATGAAGCTCCCTCGTACACCTTCAGACTGGTCTCTAGTTCCTGCATATCTTGCCCATCCCTGACCATCACAGAAACATCATCTGCGTATGCTGAGACTGCTATTCCTGTCACCACACCCATGCCTGTCCAGCACACTCCCTGCAGTCTCCTGCGTAGCAGTCCTAAAAAAGGCTCAATGGCTAGTGTGTATAGCTGCCCAGATAGAGGGCATCCTTGTCTAATGCCCCGTCTCACCCAGACTGGCCTACTAAGCCCCCCTCCCACCTTAACCATACATGACACCCCAGCATACAACAGCTTCACACAGGTCACAAAACTCTTCCCAAACCCAAACACAGACATCACATTAAACAGATACTCATGATCCACTCTATCAAAAGCCTTCTCTTGATCTAAAGAGACCAGTCCAAAGTTCACATTAGAACCTCTCGACAAGTCCAACATGTCCCTAATCAAGAACAAGTTGTCCGTGATTGAGCGTCCCGGTACACAATATGTCTGGTCCTTGTGTATTATAGAGTCCAGATGGGACTTCAGTCTGTTAGAGAGGACCTTGGCAAAAATCTTGTAGTCCGCACAGAGTAATGCCACAGGCCTCCAGTTCTTAAGTTCACACAAGTCCCCTTTTTTGGGCAGGAGAGTCAGAGCCGCCCGACGGCAGCTCATCGGCAACTCTCTTACCCCGATGCATTCACGCAAGACGCAAAAGAAGTCCTGTCCAATTATTCCCCAGAATTTTTTGTAAAACTCCACTGGGAGTCCATCGACCCCCGGTGCACGACCGGGGGACATCTGGGTTACGGCCTCTGCCAGTTCATGTGACAAAAGAGGAATGTCCATTTCATCCCTCTGTGCCCGAGAGAGCTTAGGGAGTCCTGCGAACAAGACCTGAGCACACATAGGATCACACATTTCTGCCCTATACAATTCAGTATAAAACTCCACAGTCCGCTCCCGCATCTCCCCCACCACAGAGGTCACCCGCCCATCAGACAGCCGTAGACAATGCATACCCTTGGCTTCACTGCTCTGTCTTTCCAAACCAAAGAAGAAGGAGCTGGGAGCATCCATCTCCTTGAGCATGGAGAACCTAGCTCTTACAAGTGCTCCCTTTGCTTTAACCTGGAAAAAACTGCCCCGGTCCCTACGTAATTCGGCTAAATTAGCCTGGAGGCCTACATTGCCTTGCCCCACCATCTCTACCTCCATCTCACTAATACACCGCTCTAGTTCCCCCAATACTCTCCTAGCCTCTGATGATGAGAGAGCTGTGTACTGTTGACAGAAAAGCCGAATCTGCACTTTCCCCACATCCCACCATTGACTCAGAGACTCATACTCCTCTCTTCGCTGCCCCCACCTTTCCCAAAAGGTCTGGAAAACTGAGCAAAAAGTGGCATCTTGTAAGAGCTTTACATTGAACTTCCAATAAGATGCCTGCCGGGGCCCTGGTGAAATAGACAGCCGAGCCATGGTTATGTGATGGTCCGAAAACCCCACTGGGAGAATGGTAGCGCCCAGCAGCCTATTGCTCTGATTCCTAGATATGTAAAAACGATCAAGTCGGGCTGCACTCACCCTAGCCCCAAAAACCTTCACCCATGTATACTGTCTTGTGTTTGGATGTTTAGTTCTCCAAACATCCACTAGGTCAAACTGATTAATGATGTCCCCTAACACTCCCACTGACACTGAATTAGGCTCTTCCCCATTTCTGTCTTTTGTAAAATCCATTGTACAGTTCCAGTCACCTCCGATCACCAGCGTCTCCTCAGGCGCTACTTGTGAGAGTTCCTGTCTAAGACTCCCAAATAGAACCCCTCTTTCTCTCCCTGTGTTAGGCGCATACACATTTATAAAAACAAAACCCATGCTGTTAATTTCTGCTTTAACAACAAGCAACCTACCCTTACACACTTCCTTTGAGGAGCAAATTTTTACAGACAGACCCGGTGCAAAAAGGACTGCCACCCCTGCACTAAGATTTGTCCCATGGCTCAACACACTTGCCCCTTTCCACCAGAGCCCCCAATCAACTTCATTCACCACATCACTATGCGTCTCCTGCAGAAATAACACATGTACTTTTTTTTGTTTTACATATTCACCCAACACACTCCTCTTTCCCGCATCTCTGGCGCCATTTATATTAAGCGAGCCTACCCGAAGAGTCTCCATAAGAAGTGGGAGAAAAGCCAGCAGAGAAATAGACCAATAGCAAAGCTCAAAAAGCCCCAGTGTCAGAAAGAAATTAAACATTTAAACAGTGTCTGAAGGTAAACCTTTACGCACTGTTGTGACCCACTTCCTCAACCTAAACCGTTTATTGGGTGAGAGGACACCATGCCCCTCATTTCTCATGTTGTACTGATCTTACAAACTTTCTAGGATCAGGAAAAAAAGCCTCAAGATTAACTTTTTTCCCCTTAGTCTCATTCAGGAACCTTGTCAGTTCTCTCAACGTGTACTTAGACCCCTCTGGTTGACTGGCTGTCAGCTCCGGGCCAATTGAAGAGGAGTCTGAAAAAAATAACTCCTCATCCTCTTCCTCAGACTCACTTTCCTCCTCTTCTCTATCTCCCACCCTGACCACCTGCTCTTTCTCTCTGGTTAGGGCCTCACCCACAGCAACAGGCAACATTTCCATGGTGCCTTTGTCCACACCCTTTTTCCTTTTCCGCTTGACACCCTCCTCCTCCCCCCCTAATCTCTTACACTTCCCCACTATACTCTCCTCATCCACTAGAATAACCTGACTAGACCCAGTATCATCTACACCACCCTCCATAGCATGACTAGGGCCAGCCTCAGCTACCCCACCCTCCATAGCATGACTAGGGCCAGCCTCAGCTACCCCACCATCCATAGCCTGACTAGACTCAGCCTCTGCTATACCACCATCCATATCCTGCCTAGACCCAGCACCCTCCATAGCATAACTAGGCCCAGCCTCAGCTACCCCACCATCTCTAGCCTGACTAGACCCGGCCTCTGCTTCCCCACCATCTCTAGCCTGACTAGACCCATCCTCCACTACCCCACCATCTCTAGCCTGACTAAACTCAGCTACAGCTACCCCACCATCTCTAGCCTGACTAGGCCCAGCCTCATCTACCCCACCATCTCTAACCTGACTAGGTCCAGCCTCTGCTGTCTGCATCTCCTTACCCCCTGCACTTTGACCTCGATTTCCCCCACTGGCGCTTGTACCCTCACCTTTTCTACGGCCTTTGTGTGGGCACGCAAAACTCTTGTGCCCCAAATCCCCACATTCAAAACACCGTAGACTATCTGTGCTGGCAAAACCTGCATAGAGGCCCTCCCCATGTCTCACTTTAAAGTGCACATTTAGCTGTTGCTCGTTGTTGTTCAGAAACATAAACACTTGCCTCCGGAACGAAACAACGTGTTTAACGGCATCTGCCTGAAACCCTGCTGACAGTACACGGAAACCGCTAGCAAACTTACCAAAACGACTCAGCTCTTTCCTAATTTGATCATCCGTAATAAACGGAGGCAAATTTGCCACTACAACTCTTGTTGAAGGGGTAGAGAGAGGTGAAATTGACACCAACACATCCCTTACAAATATTCCGCTAGCAATTAGCCTACCAACCAAATTAGCCCTTTTCATGAACACAACCACAGCTTTGTTCATTCTAGAAGCAGAATGTATAAACTCAGCTCCTACCTGTTCACCGACCGCGAGCAGAACCTCCTCCACCTTAACTCCGTTCTCAGGAACACACCTGAATCCATGCTGTATAGACAGCGTCTCCTCCGCGCTAGGCTGAGAAGCCATCGCGCACACCACAACTTCCAAACCCCAGGAAAGTTTCTCTGTCCTCTTCCACCCTAACTTTGAAAAAAACTTTGGATACCGCTAAAACAAATATTGCATTAACCCTCCACCATAGAAAATAACATGTAAAGAAAAGAATCAAGAAAGTTAGTTAGGATAGAGCTTTCCACACCAAACACTCAAACTCCAAAAACACCCAGCATGCACTGCGAGAGAGAGAGAGAGACAGAGAGAGAGAGAGAGAGAGAGAGAGAGAGAGAGAGAGAGAGAGAGAGAGAGAGAGAGACAGAAAGAGAGAGAGAGACAGAAAGAGAGAGAGAGACAGATAGAGAGAGAGAGAGAGAAGAGAGAGAGAGAGAGAGAGAGAGAGAGAGAGAGAGAGAGAGAGAGAGAGAGAGAGAGAGAGAGAGAGAGAGAGAGAGAGAGAATACATTGCTGGGAAACATGGTTCCTACAAACTGTGAACCAGCTGACCAATAACGTGAGACTTTAGTTCTGGGTTAACTGAGATTACTCTTCTCTCTGTCAGACAGAATGTCTCTACTTCAGTAAACAGGTACAGTGGCAAGAAAGTATATGTGAACCCTTTGTAATTACCTGGATTTCTGTATAAATAGGTCTTCAAATTTGATCTGATCACAACAATAGACAAACCTAGTGTGTTTAACTAATAACACACAAATGATTGTATTTTTCTTGTCTATATTGAATACATCATTTAAACATTCACAGTGTAGGGTGGGAAAAAAGTATGTGAACCCCTAGGCTAATGACTTTTTCAAAAGCTAATTGGAGTCAGGAGTCAGCTAACCTGGAGTCCAATCAATGAGACAAGATTGGAGATGTTGGTTAGAGCTGCCTTTCCCTATAAAAACACTCACAAAATTTGAGTTTGCTGTTCACAAGAAGCATTGACTGATGTGAACCATGCCCCGAACAAAAGAGATCTCAGAAGACCTAAGATTAAGAATTGTTGACTTGCATAAAGCTGGAAATGGTTACAAAAGTATCTCTAAAAGCCTTGACGTTCATCAGTCCACGGTAAGACAAATTGTCTATAAACGGAGAAAGTTCAACACTGTTGCTACTCTCCCCAGGAGTGGCCATCCTGCAAAGGTGACTACAACAGCACAGCACAGAATGCTCAATGAGGTTAAGGAGAATCATAGAGTGTCAGCAAAAGAGTTACAGAAATCTCTGTAACATGCCAACATCTCTGTTGACGAGTCTACGATACATAAAACACTAAACAAGAATGGTGTTCATGGGAAGACACCACGGAAAGAAGCCACTGCTGTTGAAAAAAAACATTGCTGCACGTCTGAAGTTTTCAAAAGAGCACCTGGATGTTCCACAGCGCCACCGGTAAAATATTCTGTGAACAGATGAAACTACAGTTGAGTTGTTTGGAAGGAACACACAACACTATGTGTGGAGAAAAAGGCACAGCACACCAACATCAAAACCTCATCCCAACTGTAAAGTATGGTGGCGGGAGCATCATGGTTTGGGGTAGCTTTCCTCCTTCAGGGCCTTGACAGCTTGCTATCATCGACAGAAAAATGCATTTCCAAGTTTATCAATATATTTTGCAGGAGAATGTAAGGCTATCTGTCCGCCAATTTAAGCTCAACAGAAGTTGGGTGATACAACAGGACAACGACCCAAAATACAGAAGTAAATCAACAACAGAATGGCTTCAACAGAAGAAAATACACCTTCTGGAGTGGCCCAGTCAGAGTCCTGACCTCAACCCGATTGAGATGCTGTGGCATGACCTCAAGAGAGCAGTTCACACCAGACATCCCAAGAATATTGCTGGACTAAAACAGTTAATAAAGAGAAATGGTCCCAAATTTCCTCCGGACCGTTGTGCAGGTCTGTTCCGCAACTACAGAAACGTTTGGTTGAGGTTATTGCTGCCAAAGGAGGGTCAACCAGGTATTAAATCCAAGGGTTCACATACTTTTCTCACCCTGAACTGTTAAGGTTTACACGGTGTGTTCAATAAAGACATGAAAACATATAATTGTTATTAGTTTAAGCAGACAGTGTTTGTCTATTGTTTTGACCTAGAAGAAGATCAGATCACATTTTATGACCAATTTATGCAGAAATCCAGGTATTTCCAAAGGGAAATGTATGTGTGAGAGAGAGAAAAAGAGAAATAGAGAGGGCAGTGTATTCTCTGATGGGACAACCCAGGTGACTTTCACTTTCTCTCATCAGACACCACCTGTTTTCTTTGCTCACTCAACTGACCTTTGTTTTGATTTTCAGGTTAGAGAAAGGAGAGCGAGAGAAAGTGTGTGTGTGTGTGTGTGTGTGTGTGTGTGTGTGTGTGTGTGTGTGTGTGTGCGTGCGTGTGTGTGTGTGTGTGCATAAAATACAATATCCTCCAGTGGATGGGCTCCTGTTCCAGTGTTTACTCTGTAATGAGGCAACCTCACCCATCCATACCCTCCACCCTCCTCCCTCTCTCTTTCTTTCTCTCTCTCTCAGTTTTCTTTACATTTTTCTTGCTCTCCATTTTCTTTAACGTTCTGTCACTGTCTGCTTTTATCTCTGCAGTTATTTCTCTACTGACTACTCTAAAACATACCTTCTCTCTGTCCATATCCCATATCTCTATCTCTCCATCTCTCACCTTTTAATTCTCATCTTTCTTTTTCCATCACCCGTGTATAAATTATTCCCAATTCAGTATGCCCTCCAGAACCTCTCCCTCTTTACTTTCTCGAGCCATCTCCCTCTCACCCTCCTTTCCCACTTTCTCCAGTTCTTGTTCATACAGTAACAGAGACATTAACCGTTTCCTTCTATGTCCCATCGAGGATATTGGAAAATCTAGGCTCTAAAGCCCCAAAGAAGTGTTGGCTTGCAAACCCTCTTCCTGGAGAGCAAATGTTCAGGTTTTTGCTCCAGCAGGATTATTTATTATATTTTTTTACCTCCCTTTTTCTCCCCAATTTCGTGATTACGATCTTGTCTCATCGCTGCAACACCAAAATGGACTCGAGAGAGGCGAAGGTTGAGTCATGCTTCTTCCCAAACATGACCAGCCAAGCCGCGCTTCTTAACACCCGTCCGCTTAACCTGAAAACCAGCTGCACCAATGTGTTGGAGGATACACCATTCAACTGACGACTGAAGTCAGCCTGCAGGCACCTGGCCCACCACAAGGAATCGCTAGAGCGCGATGAGCCAAGTAAAGCCGGACGACGCTGGGCCAATTGTGCGCCGCCCTATGGGACTCCCGGTCATGGCCGGTTGTGACACAGCCTGGGTTCGATCCCAGGCTGTAGTCAAATCAAATTGTATTTGTCACATACGCCGAATACAACATGAAATACTTACTAGCCCTTAACTAACAATGCAGTTCAAGAAATAGAGTTCTGAAAATATTTACAAAACAAAATACAAAATAAAATAAAAAGTAACACAATAAAACAACAATAACAAGGCTATACACAGAGGGTACCGCTACTGAGTCAATGTGCGGGGGTACAGGTTAGTCAAGGTAATTTCTACAGGTAGCTTGGGGTAAAGTGACTATGCATAGATAATAAAAGGTGACCAAGTAGTGATGCCGCAACACTGCGATGCAGTGCCTTAGACCGCTGAGTTACACGGAAGGCCCGCTCCAGCTATATTCTAATACCTGATTCAGCTAATCAAGGTCTTGAGGAGCATCCCTAGAGCTGAGAAAAAATCCTGCAGCAGGGTATATGAACCTCTCTGTGGATGCAATGACCAAGTTGTGGTGCAAAGTTATCACAGAGGTATCAACAAATAGAGATATGTAGAGTCAAGATGCTCCCCACTGTCTGGTGTGAAACATCGTAATATGCTCAGGACCATTGTTGTTCCACACTGAGGATAAGACTTGTACAGACTTCCAGCTCCATTTCTCCTCTAACAGTTTCCTTTTCATCCAAATTGCTTTCCCGTCTCTCTTTTCTGTTCCCTCTCTCTTTTGTATCCAGTGTAATCTGTCTGCTCTATTGTGCAGCTAGCTCTTTTTCTTTCCTCACCCATCTCTCCCTCATCTCCCATTAGCCTATTCTCTCCCCGTATTGCTCGTCTCCCCCTCCCTCCTTCCATTCACTCTTTTGCTTTCCCTCCCTCCTCTCTCCCTATAGAATATCTCCCTCCTCCCTTTCTCCCTCTATGAACTGCAATGCAGTGCCAGCCTGATTGGATACAACAGAGAGAGGTAGAGCATGAGAGAGAGTAAGAGCATGAGAGGGAGAGAGAGCATGAGAGAGAGGGAGAGAGAGCATGAGAGAGAGGGAGAGAGAGCATGAGAGAGAGAGAGAGAGAGCATGAGAGAGAGAGAGAGAGAGAGAGAGAGAGAGAGAGAGAGAGAGAGAGAGAGAGAGAGACAATATATTTGGAGAAAAAATAGATATTATGCACAATGAAACCAAGAAACTGCCCAAACGGCCTTTGAAAGCCTCAGATGAGTTATCCATGCAGTAGGACATCATGAAACAGAGACATTTTGATGAGCTTATCTCAATAGGCACAGCACCACCCAGACTTTTATACAGGGCATGATGGAGTGAGGTGATGGAGGGATGGAGGAAATTTGGGGAAGAAAAGAGAAGAGGTGATAGTGATGTGAGGAGAGTGAAGAGAGAAGTGAGGAGAGAAGTAATTGAGGGATGCAGAAGAAAGGAGAAAGGAGAGATGTGATGTGGTAGAGCAATGTTAATTTGGTCAACAAAAAAAGTTACTAAAATATTCGCCAAACACCTATTTTTCAGTGGCAATTGACGAGACTATAACTGACTAAATAGACCCATAAACTATAACTAAACAAAAATTACAAAATTATCTCTGTGACTAAAATATGACTACTAAGTGGTCTGGATAAGAGTTTTTGGAGAGATTGAGAGCTTTTAAGTGACAACTAATATTCGCAGCGCAGATGTGCAGCGCAGTTCTGTTCAGCAGTGGGAAGGAGGCGTCACATCCGGCAAACACAGCCTACATCAGCTGGTGAGCTGCGGGGGAGCAAGCGATTAGTGTGGGCAGACAGGCTCTGCTCCAGCTCCGCCTCCAATTATACACATCGCACAGGCGACTCTAACCAGTCACCACCCGTCTTGTAGTTAGTTAACCTTTGCCTTGTTAAGAAACACAAGCTGCTTAATGACATTTAAAACAATAGCAGCATTGAGAACCTCTCTGGGATAGCGGACGGTAGCGTCCCACTTGGCCAATAGCCAGGGAAAATGTAGAGCGCCAAATTCAAAAAAATTATATAAAATCAAACTTTCATTAAATCACACATGTAAGATACCAAATTAAAGCTACACTCGTTGTGAATCCAGCCAACATGTCAGATTTCAAAAAGGCTTTTCGGTGAAAGCATAAGATGCTATTATCTGATGATAGCACAATGTCAACAAAGAGAGAGTAGCATATTTCAACCTTGCAGGTGCAACTCAAAACGCAGATATATAAAACATGCATTACCTTTGACGAGATTCTTTTGTTGGCACTCCAATATGTCCCATAAACATCACAAATGGTCCTTTTGTTCGATTAATTCCGTCCATATATATCCAAATTGTCCATTTATTTGGCGCGGCTGATCCAGAAAAAAAACAGCTTCCAATTTGCGCAAAGTCACTACAAAATATCTCAAAAATTACCTCTAAACTTTGCCAAAACATTTCAAAGTACGTTTGTAATACAACTTAAGGTATTTGTAAATGTTAATAATCGATCAAATTGAAGACGGGTCTATCTGTTTTCAATACAGGAGATAAACAAACTAACGCTACTTTCTTTAGTCTTGCGCAACTCTCAAACAGTACACATGACGTTACTCTACTTCCTGATGGCCTTCTTCTTCATTGCACAAATGAATAACCTCAACCTATTTCCTAAGACTGGTGACATCCAGTGGAAGCAGTAGGAACTGAGAACAGGATGATTAGAAATCTGGCTTCCCAATGAACACTCATTGAACAGACAGTGACTTAAAAAAAAAGAAAAAAAAGAATTATGGTTAGTCTTCGGGGTTTTGCCTGCTACATAAGTTCTGTTATACTTACAGATATGATTCAAACAGTTTTAGAAACTTCAGAGTGTTTTCTATCCAAATCTACTAATAATATGCATATCTTATATTCCGGGGATGAGTAGAAGGAAGTTGAAATTGGGCATGCTATTTTTACAAAAGTGAAAACTCTGCCCCCTATCCTAGAGAAGATAGTAAAACAACAGTCTAGCTATGTTTTTCTCTCCCTTGAGAGGCTGTAGAAAAGTAGGAGGTCTATGAATTTGTAGTCTCGCTCAACCCTCCCACTTATCCAACTGTATTTCATATACAGGTTCTGTATCCAATGTAGCCAAGTCTCCCTCTTTTCCTAAGACTAAACGGTCTGTTTTAAAACTAGGCTACCTCTGGACAATTTGTTTAGACTGCACCTTTTTCAGTCATGTGCATTGAGTTGAGGAGGGACTGACTGCAGCACTTAAAAAAAAAAAATGAAACAATGTGTTGAAAATCCCAAATTGTTTGCATAGTCAACTTACACACAGCTCTGACACACACACTTGCCCCACATGCCACCAGGGGTTTTTCACAGTCCCCAAATCCAGCGTACAGTATTGCATGGAACTGTTCTTGTCTAAATGTTCTGTATTATGTAATGTTTCATGGTTTGTATGGACCCCAGAAAGAGAAGCTGCTGCTTTTACTTCAGTACATTTCCAAAGAAAATAATGTACTTTTACTCTATACATTTTCCCTGACACCCAAAAGTAATTGTTATATTTTGAATGCTTAGCAGGACAGGTCATCCCCACGGCCTCTGATCTGGTGGACCCACTAACACATATGCTTTGTTTGTAAATCTTGTCTGAGTTTTGGAGTGCTGGAGTTTGCCCCTGGCTATCCGTAAATTTAATATAAGGAATTTGAAATTATTTATACTTTTACTTTTGAAACTTACTGTATGTATATTTAAAATCAAATACTTTTAGACTTTAACTCCATAAATATTTTAATGGGTGACTTTTACTTGTACTTTTTTTCTGTATCTTTCCTTTTACTCAAGTATGACAATTCCTCTCTCTCTCTCTCTCTCTCTCTCTCTCTCTCTCTCTCTCTCTCTCTCTCTCTCTCTCTCTCTCTCTCTCTCTCTCTCTCTCTCTCTCTCTCTCTCTCTCTCTCTCTCTCTCTCTCTCTCTCTCTCTCTCTCTGCTTGTGTGTGTATTTTAATTGCTGGAATGGAGCTAATGGAATGGCATCAAATATATGAAAACCATGTGTTTGATAGATTTTATACCATTCCACTGATTCTGCTCCAGCCATTACCACAAAATCGTTCTCCCCAATTTGGGTGCCACAAACATCCTGTGGTTTGTTTTGTATGTAATGTGCAATATCTATATAGGCTGAATTAAGAATTTACATGGCAAGATAATTCTTATATAATAATATTATTATTATATATGTTTGTCATATTTCTGCTGTTGGGAAGAGAATATGATGTTATGCAGAAAACTATGTTGGTAGGACACGGCTATGTATGTTTGTGTATGCACATGGAAGTCCATGATTTATGTTTACTAAAGATGAATGAGTCAATACAAATGTGATGTGACTAAAATGGAAGGGCATTTAGTTGACTAAAATGTCCCACTGTTTTAGTCATTTAGACAATAACTAGACCAAATCATTATTCAAATGACAAAAATGTGACTAAGACTTAATTATATTTTTGTCAAAATGTCAAAGACTAGACAAAATCTAAAAAAAGAGTGGCAGAATTGACACTGGTGTAGAGAAGAGAGAGAAGAGAAGAAAGAGGTGATGTATTGTGAAACCCTGTCTGTATCTCCCTAGACTACCCACAGTCAGGAATCAGATGACATATACACCAATTAACAGCTCTGGCTGCCAGACTAGAGATGACTAAGGGTGGGGAAGACATTTAGTATCAGTACCACACCACTCCTGGCTCAAAATAACACACATTTTCTATCCACTAATATACTTGATTATTGGAACCAATGAAATAGTCACACAAATGCATTTTTTTGTTTCTGTACTTGTAAACCACATCACATTCTGAAGGCTTGTCTTGTCACCGGAGTAACAGAGCATAACGGAAGATAAACACACACACATATTCAACATGACATCAGTGGCACTACACAGCACGGTGCACGCATGCGCGCATGCGCGTGCACACACACACACACACACACACACACACACACACACACACACACACACACACACACACACACACACACACACACACACACACACACACACACACACACACACACACACACACACACACACACACACACACACACACACATAGTCAGCGTGTGATATTCAACATCACATCAGTGCCATTACAGCGTTAGACTTGCTGTAACAAGAGGCCCTGACATGCAATTTCACACATAGGAAAGAAAGCTCGATCTACAATCAGTTATACATCAAAAATACACACACACACACAATAACACTCACACACACACACTCAAAGCAAGCCTTGCACAAGATATTTCATTCTTCAGCATCATTCAGGGTAAATATGTAATTTCTGAGTACAGATGGGTACAGATGGCTACAGACCCACAGACCCTCTTCTCTATCTTTCTATTGAAGTGATGTCCATTGTTGAATGATAAAGTCACTATATACATCACATCTTTTTATAAACAGCTTGAATTGTACAACAGTGGCGGTGGAGTTTGCATTAGTGGACTATTTTATTGCTAAATACAGCTCTAAATTTTAAAAGTATTTTAGTATTTCAAAGGATATGTATTTGACCCAGGATTGCTATACAATTGGCAACATAAATATTCCAATAGCTATGTATAATAATTTAATCTGATCATCTCAACAGAGCACACAATAACTAAAATGTATCCAATGAGAAGATATACAGTTTACTGTATTTAGTTGAGTAGCATCCAAGCAATCCTTCAACCTTTACAGATATGCTAATGACATTTTCACGATAAGAGTGTGTGAGGAGAAAACAATCAGCGTCTCGCTACCTAACTTATTCATGCTGAGTGACAAATGAGGCTGCAGAGAATCAGTCACGGTTGGGGCCTGTAATTAAAAGTTACTGCTACGGAGAAGTTTGCTAGGGTGTGGAGAGCCCACACATGCACGTAAACACAGCACAGAACGCCTGCCCCCAACACACTGCACACACAAGCACTTGTACACAAGCATTCACGCAGACACACACAAACACACACAACAAACGGTGGTGTTTTGGGGGAAAACATAGCCCCATTGCCTGTCACTGATTCTATGATACCAATATTTCTTGTTCATTTCTAATTGGGGCGTTCAGGTTTATCCTAATGCATGTCTGTCATGGAACCACATCTAGACACATCTGGCCATCCACTACAAAACAACCTCTATCTGTATTTCCCATTGATTCCATTTGATCACATGTCCCCTGTATAGTTATAAAGCACCATTCATGCAGTAGAGATCTGGGACCAGGTGGTAATATATACTGAAAACAAATATAAACGCAACATGTAAAGTGTTGGTCCCATGTTTCATGAGCTGAAATAAAAGATCCCAGAAATTTTCCATAAGCACAAAAAGCATATTTCTCTCAAATGTTGTGCACAAATTTGTTTACAACCCTATTAGTGAGCATTTCCCCTTTTCCAAGATAATCCATCCACCTGACAGGTGTGGGATATCAAGAAGATGATTATACAGCATGAATCATTACACAGGTGCACCTTGAGCTGGGGACAATAAAAGGCCACTCTAAAATGTGTAGTTTTGCCACACAACATAATGCCACAGATGTCTCAAGTTTTGAGGTAACACGCAATTGATATGCTGACTGCAGGAATGTCCACCAGAGCTGTTGCCAGGTTATTTAATGATACTTTCTCTACCATAAGCCGACTCCAATGTTGTTTTAGAGAATAGGGCAGTACGCTCAACCGGCCTCACAACCGCAGACCACGTGTGACCACGCCAGCCCAGGACCTCCACATCCGGCTTCTTCACCAGCGGGATTGTCTGACAACAGCCACCCGGACAGCTGATGAAACTGAGGAGAATTTCTGTCTGTAATAAAGCCCTTTTGTGGGGAAAAACTAATTCTGATTGGCTGGGCCTGGCTCCCAAGTCGGTGGGCCTATGCCCTCCCATACCCACCCATTGCTGCACCCCTGCCCAGTCATGTATAATCCATAGATTAGTGCTTCATTTATTTATTTTTTTGATTGATTTCCTTATATGAACTGTAACTCAGTAAATTCTTTGAAATTGTAGTATGTTACATTTATATTTTTGTTCAGTATAGATAGACACCTCTCCACTTATACATTTATTAGGGTCCTTCCACAAAAAGAGTGCCTTTTGTGTCCCTTTGATACAGTATTTTACATAGAAATTGTTGTGCACCAATATTGAATTTTAAAAGCCTGTTACATTAAATGAGTTGCCTTTTAATATACACTGTGTACAAAACATGAACGAAACCTTCCTAAAATATAGTTGCACCCCCCCGCATTGTGGTCCTTAACACAAACAGGTGTGCCTGGCACCTACTACCATACCCTGTTCAAAGGCACTTCAATATTTTGTCTCGCCAATTCACCCTCTGAATGGCACACATAGAAATCCATGTGTCAATTGTCTCAAGGCTTACAAATCCTTCTTTAACCTGTCTCCTACCCTGTGTGTGTGTGTGTGTGTGTGTGTGTGTGTGTGTGTGTGTGTGTGTGTGTGTGTGTGTGTGTGTGTGTGTGTGTGTGTGTGTGTGTGTGTGTGTGTGTGTGTGTGTGTGTGTGTGTGTGTGTGTGTGTGTGTGTGTGTGTGTGTGTGTGTGTGTGTGTCTTTGCATATATTAAATCCGCCTGGAAAGTTTACACTATGGAGTCTTACTGAAGACTTTCCAAAAACCATTCCATGAACACACACCCTGGGGGCCGCAGACTGTTAAACTAACTATACCCCCGAGACACAGCGAGAGCGACAGTATGACCCCTGATTAAATTAAAACAGGTTAATGGGCTACAAGGCTCAGACACCTTACCACACAAACCTTACCTTGTCGCCAAGCCACTTTAACACAAATTAAAGCCAACTAATCGTATCAAATGGACAATATAAATCACGCTTCGTTGACGTTAATTAGGAAAAGTCCAGCCTCAGCATTTTCCATGTGTGTGTGTGTGTGTGTGTGTGTGTGTGTGTGTGTGTGTGTGTGTGTGTGTGTGTGTGTGTGTGTGTGTGTGTGTGTGTGTGTGTGTGTGTGTGTGTGTGTGTGTGTGTGTGTGTGTGTGTGTGTGTGGTGGCCTGATTCGGGCCCTGTTAAAACAGGAGAGATAATAATCTCAAGCGTACCGCTCTAAATGTAATTAACTTCGGAAATATTAACTGTCTGATGCTCATCTAACATGATACTATCATGATGGACACTGTCAGTATTGCACTTTAATCTGAATACCTTCAAATGCTAAAAAAAAAACAGGAATACAGCAGACTATGGAAGTATCGCACCAGCAGGGTACTTTCTTCATATCATGAAAATTCCTTCAGTGTGTGTAACTTTAGCCTGAAAGAGAAAGAGAGATAAAGGACTAGAGATTCAATCAGAAAACTAAATGGGAATCATCTTAAAAGGCTGCCTTACTTCTTATCTGCAGAGCACCCTGGACCTGCATCCATAAAGACCTGACACACACACACACACACACACACACACACACACACACACACACACACACACACACACACACACACACACACACACACACACACACACACACACACACACACACACACACACACACACATACACATACACACACACACACACACACACAGACACACAGACACACAGACACCTGCATCAGATAGAGAGGAAGAAAGAGTGGAGACAAACTCCAACATTTCCTCAGTGAAAACAATGTCCTGAGCAAATGTGAAATTGGCTTTTTACCAAATTACGATATGACAGACCATGTATTCACCCCGCACACCCTTATTGACCAAAAAACTAACCATAACAAATGCAAACTCTTCTCCATGCCTTGTTGATTTCAAAAAAGCTTTTGACTCAATTTGACGGTCTGGAAGGCTGTGTTGGGTGAAAAACATACAACATTATAAAATCTATGTGCAAAAAACACATACATTTCTTTCCTCAGGGCTGGGAGGTGAGACAGGGCGACAGCTTGAGCCCCACCCTCTTCAAAATAGATATCAATGAATTGGCGAGGGCACTAGAGCAGTCTGCAGCACCTGGCTTCACCCTCCAACTTCCGGCGCCGAAAAGAGATGGCCGCCTCGCTTCGCGTTCCTTGGAAAATATGCAGTATTTTGTTTTTTCATGTGTTATTTCTTACATCGGTACCCCAGGTAATCTTAGGTTTCATTACATACAGTCGGGAGGAACTACTGAATATACGATTAACGTCAACTCATCATCGTTCCTACCAGGAATATGACTTTCCCGAAACGGATCCAGTGTTTTGCCTTCCACCCAATACAATGGATCTGATCCCAGCCGGCGACCCTGTGCGACGCCGAAAAAGGGGAAAACGAGGCGGTCTCGTGGTCAGGCTTCGGAGACGGGCACATCGCGCTCCACTCCCTAGCATACTACTCGCCAATGTCCAGTCTCTTGACAATAAGGTTGACGAAATCCGAGCACGGGTAGCATTCCAGAGAGACATCAGGGATTGCAACGTGCTCTGCTTCACGGAAACATGGCTAACTCAAGAGACGCTAACGGAGTCGGTGCAGCCAGCTGGTTTCTTCATGCATCGCGCCGACAGAAACAAACATCTTTCCGGTAAGAAGAGGGGCGGGGGGGTATGCCTTATGATTAACGAGACGTGGTGTGATCATCATAACAACACACAGGAACTCAAGTCATTCTGTTCACCTGATCTAGAACTCCTCACAATCAAATGTCGACCGCATTATCTACCAAGGGAATTCTCTTCAATCATAATCACAGCCGTATATATTCCCCCCCAAGCAGACACATCGATGGCCCTGAACGAACTTTATCTGACTCTTTGTAAACTGGAAACCACACACCCTGAGGCTGCATTCATCGTAGCTGGGGATTTTAACAAGGCTAATCTAAAAACAAAACTCCCTAAATTCTATCAGCATATCGATTGTGCTACCAGGGCTGGAAAAACCCTAGATCATTGTTATACTAATTTCCGCGACGCATATGAGGCCCTCCCCCGCCCCCCTTTCGGAAAAGCTGACCACGACTCCATTTTGTTGATTCCAGCCTACAAACAGAAACTCAAACAACAAGCTCCCGCGCTCAGGTCTGTTCAACGCTGGTCCGACCAATCTGAATCCACGCTTCAAGACTGCTTCGATCACGCGGATTGGAATATGTTCCGCATTGCGTCCAACAACAATATTGACGAATATGCTGATTCGGTGAGCGAGTTCATTAGGAAGTGCATTGACGATGTCGTACCCACAGCAACGATTAAAACATTCCCAAACCAGAAACCGTGGATTGACGGCAGCATTCGCGTGAAACTGAAAGCGCGAACCACTGCTTTTAACCAGGGCAAGGTGACCGGAAGCATGACCGAATACAAACAGTGTAGCTATTCTCTCCGCAAGGCAATCAAACAGGCTAAGTCCCAGTACAGAGACAAAATCGAGTCGCAATTCAACAGCTCAGACACAAGAGGTATGTGGCAGGGTCTACAGTCAATCACGGATTACAAAAAGAAAACCAGCCCCGTCGCGGACCAGGATGTCTTGCTCCCAGACAGGCTAAACAACTTTTTTGCCCGCTTTGAGGACAATACAGTGCCACTGACACGGCCCCCTACCAAAACCTGCGGGCTCTCCTTCACTGCAGCCGAGGTGAGTAAAACATTTAAACGTGTTAACCCTCGCAAGGCTGCAGGCCCAGACGGCATTCCCAGCCGCGTCCTCAGAGCATGCGCAGACCAGCTGGCTGGTGTGTTTACGGACATATTCAATCAATCCTTATCCCAGTCTGCTGTTCCCACATGCTTCAAGAGGGCCACCATTGTTCCTGTTCCCAAGAAAGCTAAGGTAACTGAGCTAAACGACTACCGCCCCGTAGCACTCACTTCCGTCATCATGAAGTGCTTTGAGAGACTAGTCAAGGACCATATCACCTCCACCCTACCGGACACCCTAGACCCACTCCAATTTGCTTACCGACCCAATAGGTCCACAGACGACGCAATCGCAACCACACTGCACACTGCCCTAACCCATCTGGACAAGAGGAATACCCATGTGAGAATGCTGTTCATCGATTACAGCTCAGCATTTAACACCATAGTACCCTCCAAACTCGTCATCAAGCTCGAGACCCTGGGTCTCGACCCCGCCCTGTGCAACTGGGTCCTGGACTTCCTGACGGGCCGCCCCCAGGTGGTGAGGGTAGGTAACAACATCTCCACCCCGCTGATCCTCAACACTGGGGCCCCACAAGGGTGCGTTCTGAGCCCTCTCCTGTACTCCCTGTTCACCCACGACTGCGTGGCCATGCACGCCTCCAACTCAATCATCAAGTTTGCGGATGACACTACAGTGGTAGGCTTGATTACCAACAACGACGAGACGGCCTACAGGGAGGAGGTGAGGGCCCTCGGAGTGTGGTGTCAGGAAAATAACCTCACACTCAACGTCAACAAAACAAAGGAGATGATTGTGGACTTCAGGAAACAGCAGAGGGAGCACCCCCCTATCCACATCGACGGGTCAGTAGTGGAGAAGGTGGAAAGTTTTAAGTTCCTCGGTGTACACATCACGGACAAACTGAATTGGTCCACCCACACAGACAGCGTTGTGAAGAAGGCGCAGCAGCGCCTCTTCAACCTCAGGAGGCTGAAAAAATTCGGCTTGTCACCAAAAGCACTCACAAACTTCTACAGATGCACAATCGAGAGCATCCTGTCGGGCTGTATCACCGCCTGGTACGGCAACTGCTCCGCCCACAACCGTAAGGCTCTCCAGAGGGTAGCGAGGTCTGCAGAACGCATCACCGGGGGCAAACTACCTGCCCTCCAGGACACCTACACCACCCGATGTCACAGGAAGGCCATAAAGATCATCAAGGACAACAACCACCCAAGCCACTGCCTGTTCACCCCGCTATCATCCAGAAGGCGAGGTCAGTGCAGGTGCATCAAAGCAGGGACCGAGAGACTGAAAAACAGCTTCTATCTCAAGGCCATCAGACTGTTAAACAGCCACCACTAACATTTAGCGGCCGCTGCCAACATACTGACTCAACTCCAGCCACTTTAAAAATGGGAATTGATGGAAATTATGTAAAAATGTACCACTAGCCACTTTAAACAATGCCACTTAATATAATGTTTACATACCCTACATTACCCATCTCATATGTATATACTGTACTCTATATCATCTACTGCATCTTGCCATCTTTATGTAATACATGTACCACTAGCCACTTTAAACTATGCCACTTTATGTTTACATACCCTACAGTACTCATCTCATATGTATATACCGTACTCTATACCATCTACTGCATCTTGCCATGCCGTTCTGTACCACCACTCATTCATATATCTTTATGTACATATTCTTTATCCCTTTACACTTGTGTGTGTGTATAAGGTAGTAGTTGTGGAATTGTTAGGTTAGATTACTTGTTGGTTATTACTGCATTGTCGGAACTAGAAGCACAAGCATTTCGCTACACTCGCATTAACATCTGCTAACCATGTGTATGTGACTAATAAAATTTGATTTGATTTGATTTGATTACTAGACTCTGAAGTCAAATGTCTACTGTTTGCTGATGATATGGTGCTTCTGTTCCCAACCAAGGAGGGCCTACAGCAGCACCTAGATCTTCTGCACAGATTCTGTCAGACCTGGGCCCTGACAGTAAATCTCAGTAAGACAAAAATAATGGTGGTTGCCAGGACCATAAATATACATTCCTGACAGACAAGGCAAGAAGGGCCTTCTATGGCATCAAAAGGAACATATCATTTGACATCCCAATTTGGATCTGGCTTAAAATACTTTAATTAGTTATAGAACCCATTGCCCTTTTCTGGTTGTGAGGTCTGGGGTCCACTTACCAACCAAAAATTCACAAAATGGGACAAACACCAAATTGAGACTCTGTGTGCAGAATTCAGCAAAAACATCCTCCGTGTACAACGTAAAATCCCAAACAATCCATGCAAAGCAAATTTAGGAAGATCCCGCTATTTATCAAAATCCAGAAAGAGCAATTAAATTCTACAACCAACGAAAAATAAGTGATTCTCATACCTTACATAACAAAGCCCTCACCTACAGAGAGATGAACCTGGAGAAGAGTCCCCTCTGCCAGCTGGTATGGGGACTTTGTTCACACACACAAACAGACCCGGCGTGGCCTCAGGACAGTAACACAATTAGACCCAACCAAATCATGAGAATTGGATAATTCATTGGAAAGAATCAACAATAAAAAACTGAGCAAACTGGAAAGTTATTTGGCCCTAAACAGAGAGTACACAGTAGCAGAATACCTGACCACTGTGACTGACCCAAAATTAAGAAAATCCTTGACTATGTACAGACTTAGTGAGCATAGCCTTGATATTGAGAGAGACCACCATTGGCAGACTTGGCTCTCAAGAGAAGATAGGCTATGTGCTCATTGCCCACAACATGAGGAGGAAACTTAGCTGGACTTCCTAACCTCCTGCCAACTGTATGACCATATCAGAGACACATATTTCCCTCAAAGTACACAGACCCACAAAGAATGTTGATAAACTCCCGTATCTATTAGGTTAAATACCACAGTATGCCACCAGAGAAGCAATATTTGTGACCTGTTGCCACAAGAAAATCGTAACCAGTGGAGCACATACACCATTGTAAATACAACCTATATGTCTCTTTTTATTTTTTTTCCCTTTCATACTTCAACTATTTGCACATTGTTACAACACTGTACATAGCCAATAATATAAAATGTTTACTGTTCATTTTTGATTGTTTATTTTCCTTGTTTATTTCCTGTCTATTTCAATTGCTTTGGCAATGTAAACATATGTTTCCCATGCCGATAAAGCCTTTTGAGTTGAAATTGAATTGAGAGAGAGAGGGCGAGATGGACAGAGAGGGCGAGATGGACAGAGAGAGAAGCACAGAGAGAGGCGGAGAAAAAGACAGTGGGAGAGATAGAGAGGGGAGAAGAGAGAGGGAGGGAGGGAGGGACTACACAAACACAATGACTTCCCCTGAATTCTCAAGTAGGACCTTATCTTTAGATTCTCCAGGACAAGGCAGACACAACACACAAGACTACCTCTGTATCCTTAAACACCCTGTCTTGACACACACTAGTGTGCCTCTTTGTTAACACCAGTTGATGTGTGATCTCCAATGTTAAGGAAGTCTCGAAATCTTGCCTGTTAGAATAAATAAAATAAAATTAAATGTTATTGGTCACATACACATATTTAGCAGATTGTATTGTGGGTGTAGCGAAACACTTGTGTTCCTAGCTCCAAAAGTGTTGTAGTATCTAACAATTCACAACAATACACACAAATCTAAAAGTAAAATAATGGAATTAAGAAATACACTGCTCAAAAAAATAAAGGGAACACTCAAACAACACAATGTAACTCCAAGTCAATCACACTTCTGTGAAATCAAACTGTCCACTTAGGAAGCAACACTGATTGACAATAAATTTCACATGCTGTTGTGCAAATGGAATAGACAACAGTTGGAAATTATAGGCAATTAGCAAGACACCCCCAATAAAGGAGTGGTTCTGCAGGTGGTGACCACAGACCACTTCTCAGTTCCTATGCTTCCTGGCTGATGTTTTGGTCCCTTTTGAATGCTGGCGGTGCTTTCACTCTAGTGGTAGCATGAGACGGAGTCTACAACCCACACAAGTGGCTCAGGTAGTGCAGCTCATCCAGGATGGCACATCAATGGGAGCTGTGGCAAGAAGGTTTGCTGTGTCTGTCAGCGTAGTGTCCAGAGCATGGAGGCGCTACCAGGAGACAGGCCAGTACATCAGGAGACGTGGAGGAGGCCGTAGGAGGGCAACAACCCAGCAGCAGGACCGCTACCTCCGCATTTGTGCAAGGAGGAGCAGGAGGAGCACTGCCAGAGCCCTGCAAAATGACCTCCAGCAGGCCAAAAATGTGCATGTGTCTGCTCAAACGGTCAGAAACAGACTCCATGAGGGTGGTATGAGGGCCTGAAGTCCACAGGTGGGGGTTGTGCTTACAGCCCGAACACCGTGCAGGACGTTTGGCATTTGCCAGAGAACACCAAGATTGGCAAATTCACCACTGGCGCCCTGTGCTATTCACAGATGAAAGCATGTTCACACTGAGCACATGTGACAGACGTGACAGAGTCTGGAGACGCCGTGGAGAACGTTCTGCTGCCTGCAACATCCTCCAGCATGACCGGTTTGGCGGTGGGTCAGTCATGGTCACCTAATAATCCCCAGTTTATAATTGGCTCATTCATCCCCCTCCTCTCCCCTGTAACTATTCCCCAGGTCGTTGCTGCAAATGAGAACGTGTTCTCAGTCAACTTACCTGGTAAAATAACGGTAAAATAAAATAAAATAAAAAATAAAAAATAAAATGGTGTGGGGTGGCATTTCTTTGGGGGGCCGCACAGCCCTCCATGTGCTCGCCAGAGGTAGCCTGACTGCCATTAGGTACCGAGATGAGATCCTCAGACCCCTTGTGAGACCATATGCTGGTGCGGTTGGCCCTGGGTTCCTCCTAATGCAAGACAATGCTAGACCTCATGTGGCTAGAGTGTGTCAGCAGTTCCTGCAAGAGGAAAGCATTGATGCTATGGACTGGCCCGCCCGTTCCCCAGACCTGAATCCAATTGAGCACATCTGGGACATCATGTCTCGCTCCATCTACCAACGCCACGTTGCACCACAGACTGTCCAGGAGTTGGCGGATGCTTTAGTCCAGGTCAGGGAGGAGATCCCTCAGGAGACCATCCGCCACCTCATCAGGAGCATGCCCATGCGTTGTAAGGAGGTCATACAGGCACGTGGAGGCCACACACACTACTGAGCCTCATTTTGACTTGTTTTAAGGACATTACATCAAAGTTGGATCAGCCTGTAGTGTGGTTTTCCACTTTAATTTTGAGTGTGACTCTAAATCCAGACCTGCATGGGTTGATACATTTGATTTCCATTGATAATTTGTGTGTGATTTTGTTGTCAGCACATTCAACTATGTAAAGAAAAAAGTATTTAATAAGAATATTTCATTCATTCAGATCTAGGATGTGTTATTTTAGTGTTCCCTTTATTTTTTTGAGCAGTGTATATAAATATTAGGACGAGCAATGTCGGAGTGGCATTGACTAAAATACAGTTGAATAGAATACAGTATATCCATATGAAATGAGTAAAACAGTATGTACACATTATTAAAGTGACTAGTGTTACATTATTGTAGTTGCCGTACCAGGCTTTGATACAGCCCGAAAGGATGCTCTCAATTGTGCATCTGTAAACGTTTGTGAGGGTCCTAGGGGCCAAGCCGAATTTCTTCAGCCCCCTGAGGTTGAAGAGGTGCTGTTGCCCCTTCTTCACCACACTGTCTGTGTGCGTGGACCATTTCAGATTGTTAGTGATGTACGCCGAGGAACTTGGAGCTTTCCACCTTCTACACTGCGGTCCAGTCAATGTGGATAAGGGCTGTTTCCTGAAGTCCACGATCAGCTCCTTCATTTTGTTGATGTTGAGGGAGAGGTTATTTTCTTGGCATGACTCCACCAGGGTCCTCACCTCCTCCCTGTAGGCTGTCTCGTCATTGTTGGTAATCAGGGCTACTACTGTTGTGTCGTCTGCACATTTGATGGTTGAGTTGTAGGCGTGCATGGCCACACAGTCATGGGTGAACAGGGAGTGCAGGAGGGGGCTCAACACGTACCCTTGTGGGGCCCCTGTGTTGAGGATCAGCGAAGTGGAGGTGTTGTTTCCTACCTTCACCACCTGTGGGCAGCCCGTCAGGTAGTCCAGGACCCAGTTACACAGGGCGGGGTTCAGACCCAGGGGCCGAGCTTAATGATGAGCTTGGAGGATACTATTGTGTTGAAGGCTAAGCTATAGTCAATGAACAGCATTCTTACATAGGTATTCGTCTTGTCCAGATGGGATAGGGCAGTGTGCAGTGCGATGGCGATAGCATCGTCTGTGGAATTTTTTGGGTGGTAAGCAAATTGAATTGGGTCTAGGGTGTCAGGTAAGGTAGAGGTGATATGATCCTTGACTAGTCTCTCAAAGCACTTCATGATGGCAGAGGAGTGCTATAGGGCGATAGTCATTTACTTCAGGGCGATAGTCATTTACTTCAGTTACCTTTGCTTTCTTAGGTACAGCAGACTGGAATAGGTAGATAATGAATTTGTCTGTAAACACTCCAGCCAGCTGGTCTGGGCGTGCTCTGAGGACACGGCTAGGGATGCCGTCTGGGCCTGCAGCCTTGCAAGGCTTAACCCCCTTAAATGTCTTACTCACGTCGGCCACGGAGAACGAAATTCCACAGTCCTGGGGAGTGGGCCGTCACGGTGGCACTGTGTTATCATCAAAGCAGGCGGAGGTGTTTAGCTTGTCCGGGGGGCAAGAAGTTGGTGTCCGCGATGTGGCTGGTTTTCCCTTCGTAATCTGTGATTGTCTGTATACCCTGCCACATATGTACGTCTGGTGTCTGAGTCGTTGAATTGCGACTCCAATTTGTCCCCTATACACTTCCTGATGAACTCAGTCACCGTGTCCTTGTACACATTAATGTTTTTCTCAGAGGCTGCCCGGAACATATCCCAGTCCACGTGATCAAAGCAATCTTGAAGCATGGATTTAGATTGGTCAGACGAGCGTTGAATAGACCTTAGCACGGGCACTTCTTGTTTGAGTTTCTCTCTATAGGAAGGAGCAAAATGGAGTCGTGATCTGATTTGCCGAAAGGGGTAGTAGCAGTTGATGAGTGTTTTTGCAGATCGAGTACTACAGTCAATCTGTTGATAGATCTTCGGTAGCATTTTCCTCAAATTTGCTTTGTTAAAATCCCCAGCTACTATAAATGCGGCCTCAGGATATGTGGTTTCCAGTTTGCATTAAGTCCAGTGTAGTTCTTTGAGGGCCTTCGTGGTATTGGCTTGAGAGGGAATATACACGGCTGTGACTATAACTGAAGAGAATTCTCTTGGGAGGTAATACCATCGGCATTTGATTGTGAGGTATTCTAGGTTGGGTGAACAAAAGGACTTTAGTTTCTGTATGTTATCACAATCACACCATGAGTAGTTAATCATGAAACATAAACCACCGTCTTTCTTCTCCCCGGAGAGTTCTTTATTCCTGTCTGCACAATATACTGAGAACCCAGCTGGCTGTATGGACAAAGCCGGTATATCACGAGATTCCGTGAATCTTACCTCATGATAAGCTGCAGATCATACTATTTACTATTCATTTTTTGTAGCTTTCTATTTTCCACCACAAACCCGCACTAAACGAGCTGTATAGAACCATAAGCAAACAATAACATTTTGATCCAGAGGAGGTGCTCTTAGTGGCCAGTAATTTTATTGAAACTGAAATCTGTCTTACCACATTTGTACCAGCATGTCACCTGTGCAACTAGAGGCGAAACAACTCTAGATCACCTTTACTCTACACACAGAAAACATTCAGAGCTTTCACTCGCCATCCATTAGGCAAATCAGACCATAACTCTATTCTCCTGATTCCTGCTAACAAGCAAGAACTCTACCAGGAAGTACCAGTGATGTGCTCAATAAGGAAGGGGTCCAATGAAGCTGATGCTAATCTACAGGACTGTTTTGCTAGCACAGATTAGAATATGTTCCGGGATTCATCCTATTACATTGAGGAGTTAGCCACATCAGTCATCGGCTTCATTAATAAGTGCATTGACAACGTCATCCCCACAGTGACCGTACGTACAAAGGCTAGAGCTGACAATTTCAAGGACGGGGCACTTATACCGACACTTATAGGAAATCCCGCTACGACCTGCGACAAGCCATCAAAGAGTGAAAATGTCAATACAGTACTACGATCAAATCCTACTGATGCTTATCGGATGTGGCAAGGCTTGCAAACTATCACAGATGACAAAGAGAACCCCCGCCGTGAGCTGCCCAGTGATGCAAGACCTATCAGATTAGCTAAATTCCTTCTATGCTCACTTCGAGACAAGCAATACTGAACCATGCATGAGAGCACCAGCTGTTCTGGACGACTGTGTGATCTCGATCTCCGTAGATGATGTGAGCAAGACCTTTAAACAGGTTAACATTCACAAGGCCGGGGGGCCAGACAGATTAAAAGGAGGCTTACTCAGAGCATGCGCTAACCAGCTGGCAAGTGTATTCACTGACATTTTCAACGTCTCCCTGACCCAGTCTGTAATGCCTACGTGTTTCAAGCAGACCACTATCCAAATCGATGGGGCTGTAGTGGAGTGGGTCGAGAGCTTGAAGTTCCTCGGTGTCCACATCACTAAGGAAATAACATGGTCCACACACACTCACACAGTTGTGAAGAAGGCATTACAGTGCCTCTTCCCCTCAAGAGGCTGAAAACATTTGGCATGGGCCCTCAGATCCTCAAAAAGTTCTACATCTGCAACATTGAGAGCATCTTGACTGGCTTCATCACCGCTTGATACGACAACTGCATTTCACCCAACCACAAGTGCACTACACAGGGTGGTGAGTTTGGCCCAGTACATCACTGGGGCCGAGCTCCCTGCCATCCAGGACTTTCAAACCAGGCGGTGTCAGAGGAATGCCATATAAATTCTCAAAGACTCCAGCCACCCAAGTTATAGACTGTTCTCTCTGTAGCCGCACTGCTAGTGGTACCGATGCAAGATTGGAGCCAACAGGACCCTGAATAGCTTCTACCCCCAAGCCATAAGATTGCTAAATAGTTAATTAAATAGTTAACTAATAGCTACCCAGACTATTTGTGTGTGAAGTGCCAATTTACAATTTGTCCTACCGTTTCTAAAGATCTGCGTGCCAGTTATGATTTTCATATCTGCATTACAACTAATTATGTCTATTGAATGTCTAATTACCCACAAACGGAAAAATTCCACAGCTTGCTATACAGAGGCGCTGCACCAGGCAGCTCCACTATAGGCCTACTTGCATCAGATGAGCGATGCCGCACGCATGCGCTGTCCAAAGTGTTGAATCCGGGCAAGGTCTTCGCTCCTTTTAAAACGCATCTATAGATCTTTGTATCGTACGTCCTGATTTTCCCCATTGATTGTTCGCTTTTGTTTGACATGTGTCCTTGATGATTGTAAGTAACTCCTTTGATGTTATGCCTCTTATTCCATTGCATTATGTCTATTTGTCTGACATGCAGTTGTGCTCAGCAGTTTTAATGCGATGGTCATTAAAGTTTTGATGTCTGCATTTGAAGTCACCTTTATTGTGACCTGATGGCCTGTAGTAGTGGCTTTGTATATATTTTGTTTCGTAAAGCTGTGTAAATGTTGGTTTTATTTATGGTTTTGATTTATGGACAATATTCCTTTGATGTGTTTTTATCAAGATAGAGTCGAGTTATTTGTGATGTGACACCGCTGTTTTCAATTGCATTTATCAGACATTTCGATTGTTAATATATGGAAATTTGATATATACATTTTAATTTATAATTTTAATAATAATAATGTGTATAATTGTTCCTGCTTCAGTCCCATTTCAATACAGGCATCAGAACTACAAAGGCTAAATATTAAATGTGATTAATACATTTAAAAATACAAGGTTCAATTAAACAAAAACAATGACTGAGATGACTGTTAGGCCTACCAACAGCCCTAAACATAACTGAATGTAAGAAAAAACAATCTTATTTCCATATTATCATGTCTTTATCTCCATATCTGCTGCTGAGAATCGTAGCCTAGTCGCAGCCTGTCTCCCCCGTCTTATTACAAATCCCCTGCAGCACACAAATACATACACACGTTCACATTACTACTTGCTGAAATTGACTGGAATGAACATTACAAGGTTATATCATTTTGTATTGAAAAGCATTTCTTACCAATTTAGTGGGATCATTGTCTCTGCTTTCCATTGCTGAGCCGCGTAATATCTCGGCTGCATTTGGAGACATTGAGTTGCACACAGGTCTCCGAGTGGTCCGTTTTCAGCCGGCTGCATGAGGGGCTCAGGTTTGACTTCATGTGTGAAAAGAACTGTTCATGTGTGAAAAGATCTGTTGGCAACCGAGGGCACGCGTGCCTTAGGTTGCCGACCCCTGCTCTAGAGTCTAGCCTGTCCTGAGCAACCACTGTACTCACTGGGAGACATGGGCTTTATTCATGTTAGGTCCCCACTCATGCTGTACAGAAGTTAACACACTTGAATAATGCAGCACGGCATGTATAAATGTTGCAACTGTTAATTACTGTTCGCAAAACAATGTCCATTACAGGCTAAAACAATTTACAATGCAAAAAGATACCGATAGCTTCCAACTTTGTAGGCTAACTTCCCTTGGTAGCTTACAGCTGAAGCTAACATCAATTCACAATTAATCAATCAATCAATATCTTTATTGTTTATTGTCTTTATTTTTTTTTTTCAGTCAGGTTTCAACAATAAAATCAAATAAAATGTTTCATAAACAGGTGCAGACTAACAGTGAAATTCTTACTTATGGGTCCTTTGTAAACAATGCAGAGTTAAAGGTAAAAAAACAAATAATAATAAAATGATAGAAATGGTGACATGAGGAATAAATGCACATTGAATAACGAATAACAATGCTGAGTAAAAATGACATGGCTTTGTACAGGGAGTCGTGATCAAACTCATATCCTTTAGTGGGGTGCACGGCAGAAAAAAGACCCCGCTCCACCACGTACCTTTGTTAATAAACAAAACTTTTTGGGGATGCTGCAAGGATCTTTGTCAGGTCATTTCACAGGAAGTGTACCAAACCCATATTTATAGATATAAGACAAGCACCAATTAGGGCAGTCTAATACCTACTTAAGTTTAAAGGGTCTAGCACAAAACAATAATATATAGTTCTCAAATATTATGATTGTATAACCATTCGTATCAGGTAGACAAAACATAGGTTACAACACATAACAGTGGTTATCATAATAATAAATTAATCAGATGACGTTCCCAAGAAATGGCTGCTGGGAAAGTCCTCATTAAGTCCTTTTGGAGACATCCAGATAATCAGTCACGATATGACCAGAAAAAAATCCTCTTTCTGCCCCATTAGAAATATGAATTCATCCTTGGAGACTTATTGCAGACTGGTTTAAAGAGATGTAACCCAAATAATTAATAAAAGAAGGGAGTATAAGACATTCAATAATCTCCCCAAATAAATAAATCAATTCAGAATCGCGTAGACCATGTGAATAAGTTCAATAGGCAACTGATGAACATCACTTTTTATAGACGATTGCACTCCAACCCGACAGTGATTTTCAAAAATGAAAATCATGACAGACTACAATGTTTTTTTTAGATAACGGGGACATAACCAATAAGGAGTTTGACTTCCTGAAGGTTATTAGTCCCATTACGCCTGTGATCTATACCCTGCCTAAGATTCACAAAAAGCTTGACCATCCTCCAGGAAGGCCCATAGTTTCTTCTATAGGCTCATTGACTGAGAGGATATCCCACTACTGTTGTTAAACCACATGTGACCACATTACGAGTTTACGTGAAAGTTTCCATGGACATAATAAGCACATTGAAGTCTATAGGGTCCAGTGAGGAATATGTAATTTTGCTACATTTGATGTTGAGAGTCTATACAGTACAAGTCAAAGTTTTGACACACCTACTCATTCAAGGGTTTTTCTTTATTTTTACTATTTTCCACATTGTAGAATAATAGTGAAGACATCAAAACTATGAAATAACACATGGAATCATGAACTAACCAAAAAAGTGTTAAGTTAGAATCTTCAAAGTAGCCACCCTTTGCCTTGATGACAGCTTTGCGCGCTCTTGGCATTCTCTCAACCAGCTTCACCTGGAATGCTTTTCCAACAGTCTTGAAGGAGTTCCCATCAGACCAAAGGTCATATTTCCACCAGTCTAATGTCCATTACTCGTGTTTCTTGGCCCAAACAAGTGTATTCTTATTGGTGTCCTTTAGTAGTGCTTTCTTTGCAGCAATTAGACCATGAAGGCTTGATTCACACAGTCTCCTCTGAACAGTTAATGTTGAGATGTGTCTGTTACTTGAATTCTGTGAATCATTAATTTGGGCTGCAATCTGAGGTGCAGTTAACTCTAATGAACCTATCCTCTGCAGGAGAGGTAACTGTCTTAATATAATGATGGACTGTCTTTTCTCTTTGCTTACTTGAGCTATTCTTGCCATAATATGGGCTTGGTATTTTACCAAATATGTCTATCTTCTGTATACAACCACTACCTTGTCACAACACAACTGATTGGCTCAAACGCATTAAGAAGGAAAGAAATTCCACAAAATAACTTTTAACTAGGCACACCTGTTAATTGAAATGCATTCCAAGTGACTACCTCATGAAGCTGGTTGAGAAAATGCCAAGAGTGTGCAAAGCTGCCATCAAGGCAAAGGGTGGCTACTTTGAAGAATCTCAAATATAAAACATATTCAATTTGTTTAACATTTTTTTGGTTACTGTAACGATGTGTTGCTAAGATTCGGGAGCGAGTGTTCAGGGAGCGAGTGTTTTAATAAATAAAAGGAACATAATACAAAACAAGAAACTCAAACAGCACACAGACATGAAACAGAAACAGAAACAATGACGACTGGAGAAAGAACGAAAGGGAGTGACATACAGTTGAAGTTGGAAGTTTACATACACTTAGGTTGGAGTCATTAAACTCGTTTTTCAACCACTCCACAACTTTCTTGTTAACAAACCACCGTTTTTTGGTTAGGTTAGGACATCTACTTTGTGCATGACACAAGTAATCTTTCCAATAATTGTTTACAGACAGATTATTTCACTTATAATTCACTGTATCACAATTCCAGTGGGTCAGACGTTTACATACACTAAGTTGACTGTGCCATTAAACAGCTTGGAAAATTCCAGAAAATGATGTCATGGCTCTAGAAGCTTCTGATAAGCTAATTGACATAATTTGAGTCAATTGGAGGTGTACCGGTGGATGTATTTCAAGGCCTACCTTCAAACTCAGCGCCTCTTCGCTTGATATCATGGAAAAATCAAAAGAAATCAGCCAAGAAAAATTGTAGACCTCCACAAGTCTGGTTCATCCTTGGGAGCATTTTCCAAATGCCTGAAGGTACCACGTTCATCTGTACAAACAACAGTACGCAAGTATAAACACCATGGGACCACGCAGCCGTCATACCGCTCAGGAAGGAGACGCGTTCTGTCTCCTAGAGATGAACGTACTTTGGTGTGCAAAAAGTGCAAATCAATCCCAGAACAGGTACAAAGCTATCTATATCCACAGTAAAACGAGTCCCATATCGACATAACCTGAAAGGCCGCTCAGCAAGGAACAAGCCACTGCTCCAAAACCGCCATATAAAAGACAGACTACGGTTTGCAACTGCACATGGGGACAAAGATCATACTTTTTGGACAAATGTTCTCTGGTCTGATGAAACAAAAATAGAACTGTTTGGCCATAATGACCATCGTTATGTTTGGAGGAAAAAGGGGGAAGTTTGCAAGTCGAAGAACACCATCCCAACCGTGAAGCATGGGGGTGGCAGCATCTTGTTGTAGGGGTGCTTTGCTGCAGGAGGGAGTGACTGGTGCACTTCACAAAATAGATGGCATCGTGAGGAAGAAAATTATGTGGATATATTGAAGCGACATCTCAAGACATCAGTCAGGAAGTTAAAGCTTGGTCACAAATGGGTCTTCCAAATGGACAATGACCCCAAGCATACTTCCAAAGTTGTGGCAAAATGGCTTAAGGACAACAAAGTCAAGGTATTGGAGTGGCCATCACAAAGCCCTGACCTCAATCCTATAGAAAAGTTGTGGGCAGAACTGAAAAAGCGTGTGTGAGCAAGGAGGCCTAGAAGCCTGACTCAGTTACACCAGCTCTGTCAGGAGGAATGGGCCAAAATTCACCCAACTCATTGTGGGAAGCTTGTGGAGATCTACCCGAAACGTTTGACCCAAGTTAAACAATTCTTAGGCAATGCTACCAAATACTATTTGAGTGTATGTAAACTTCTGACCCACTGGGAATGTGATGAAAGAAATAAAAGCTGTAATAAATCCTTCTCTCTACTATTATTCTGAAATTTCACAAGGCTAGGGGGCAGTATTTTGACATCTGGATGAAAAGCGTGCCCAAAGAAAACTGCCTGTTACTCAGGCCCAGAAGCTAGGATATGCATATAATTGGATTTGGATAGAAAACACTCTAAAGTTTACTAAAACTGTTAAAATAATGTCTGTGAGTATAACAGAACTGATTTGGCAGGTGAAACCCTGAGGACAAACCATCCTGGGAAAAGAAAAATTGAGGTCATAGGATTTCCCAATGAGTTTCTATGGGATACCCTTATTATTAGGAACCTGGTTGCAGTTCCTATGGCTTCCACTAGATGTCAACAGTCTTTAGAAATTGGTCGATGTTTTTCTTTTGAGAAATTAAGAAGTAGTGCTATTCATTCCATGTGTCACTCTGAAGGTCCCTACTATTTTGGTGCGCGTGAACAGGAACGCAATCCACGTTGTTTTTATCCGGTATTATAAACAGTTTATTACGTCTTAAATTTGATAGATTATTTACATTTTAGGATACCTGAGGATGGATTAGGAACGTTGTTTGAAATGTTTGGACCAAGTTCACAGGTAACTCAGCTAACCGATCGCTGCAGCTGTACATAGTCCATCGGTATATAGCCCACCCAATTTACCTACCTCACCCCCCATACTGCTTTTATTTATTTACTTTTCTGCTCTTTTGCACACCAGTATCTCTACTTGCACATGATCATCTGATGATTTATCACTCCAGTGTTAATCTGCTCAATTGTAATTATTCGATGTATTGCCTACCTCCTCATGCCTTTTGCACACTTTGTATATAGATTCTCTTTTTTTCTACCATGTTATTGACTTGTTTATTGTTTACTCCATGTGTAACTCTGTGTTGTTGTCTGTTCACACTGCTATGCTTTATCTTGGCCAGGTCGCAGTTGCAAATGAGAACTTGTTCTCAACTAGCCTACCTGGTTAAATAAAGGTGAAATATATATATATTTTTTTTAACTTAATAGATACTTTGTAGTCATGTTGGGCGAGTTGGAACCGGTGTATTTCTGAATCAAACGCGCCAAATACATTGACATTTTGGGGATATAAAGAAGGAATTTATCGAACAAAACGACCATTCATTGTGTCACTGAGACATTTGGCATTGCAAAAAGAAGAAGATCTTCACAGGTAAGGCATTTATTATATCGTTATTTCTGACTTTTGTGTCGCACATGCCTGGTCTAAAAATTATTTTCATGTGATTGTATGCGGGGCGCTGTCCTCAGATAATCGCATGGTCTGCTTTCGCCGTAAAGCCTTTTTGAAATCTGACACAGCGGCTGGATTAACAAGAAGTTAAACTTTATTTTGATGTATTACACTTATATTTTCGTGAATGTTGAATATTGATATTTCTTTATTTTGAATTTGGCGCTCTGCAATTTCACTGGATGTTGTCAAATCGATCCCGCTAAAGGGATTGGCGCGTGAAGGGATCACTGACCTAAGACAGGGACTTTTTACTAGAATTAAATGTCAGGAATTAAGTTTTGAGTTTAAACTGAGTTTAAATATATTTGGCTAAGGTGTATGTAAACTTCCGACTTCAACTGTATATAGGGCAGGTAATCAAGGAGGTGATGGAGTCCAGGTGAGTCTCATAGTGCGTGTAACGATGGTGACAGGTGTGCTCCATAACGAGCAGCCTGGTGACCTAGAGGCGGGAGAGGGAGCATACGTGACAGTTACTACATGATTCCATGTGTTATTTCATCATTTTGATGTCTTCACTATTATTCTACAATGTAAAAAATAGTAAAATAAAGAAAAACCTTTGAATTAGTAGGTGTGTCAAAAATGTTGACTTGTACTGTACATGTATTCCTATCATGGAGGGCTAGAAGCTCTCACCTTCTTTCTGAGTCAGTGCTCCCATGAGGCTCTCCCAAGCACCCCATATATCAAGGAACTGGCTGAACTGGTGCTTACCCTCCAAAAAATTCATTTCAGAATGACTTCTTACTAACAGGGTGCACGGTGATGGGGAGCACAATGGCTCCCAATTACGCCAACCTTTTCATGGGACTCTTTGAACAGGACATAATTTTTAGCAAAAACAATCCATTCTTAATTCTTAAGCCGGATAAAGTTATGGCGTCGCTATGAGGATGATATGATGGTTATATTTCGCGGAGATGAACATGAGCTTTTATTACTTTTTAAACAGCTGCAACAAATACCTGAAATTCACAATGAGCTATGAAAAACCAAAATTTTCTTGATATTCTTATCATTAGAGAGGGTAATGATTTGGCGCAGATCTGAAAAGACAACCAACAGACAGAAACGAGCTACTGCGGGGAGACAGTTTCCATCCTTTACCTACAGTACCTGTGCCTCAATCTAACAAACATGATAAAAAAATCACCATCAAAATTTGTCAATTTAAGGTAGATATATCCAACCACCTCATTTGCCTATGGCGGCGTTCCACATCTGTGGTGGAAGGTGGCCAAGTTACAGCGGTGTTTGTTAGACCATAATACATCCCAAAATCGGTCTTCTTTTTCCATTTATGAATGTGTTATTCAAATATGTTACTATGGGCTATAGTAGTAAAGGCCAAATTCAAATATTTTTTTACTTAATTTTTTTATACCTAAATGGGTCCTAAAATCCTAAATAAAAAAAGCTAAATGACCCATGGTATGACCATCTTAAGGATCCTTCCAGTCAGCCAATATATCTGTGTATGTAGACTGTGTTGCAAACAAGATGACTTTGACAAACAGGCAGATCACCTGTATAACTGTTTTTTTTTTTAATGGGCCACCAAGAGGATTGGCTGGACAGGGCATCTGAAAAATTCAAGAATGTAATCCAAGACGAGTGTCTAGAAATGAAGCGGAAAAAGAACTCAGACGATTCAACACTTTGTTTCCTCCAATATTCCCCATTGGAAAAATAGTTTGATGGAATAATCAGAAAACACTGGAACTGAACACAGACCTCAGACTATACACCCCCCCTCCCCCCCATCACCCCTCACACAAACACAATAATGAACATCTTGCATGACCATGTCCAAGAGGGCAATTACAGGTGTGTGCGTTAAGCACAGTGCAATTTCATGAACAAATGCCACACATTCAACCATCCTATGACAGGAAAACATTTCAAAATGAAAGGTATCATAACATACTCTACAAAGAACGTAGTCCACCTATTGAAATGCCCTTGTGGCCTGGCCTATGTGGGAAAGAGACGCCGTGCAAGATGCATATCGAATACAGGAGTAGCATCAGAAACCAAGATCCCAAAAGTCCAGTTGCTATGCACTTTATGACTGCCAGACACGTTGCCTCATTAAAATGCATTGGTCTCGAGCATGTCAAAGTCCCGAGGCAAGGGGGGGACATCGATAGACTTCTATTGCAAAGAGAATCCTACTGGATATTCGGGTTGGAACCAAGTTTCCAAAAGGATTTTTCCCATTAGCCATTTCCTGTGAACGTATTCAGACCACTTGCATTTTTCCACATTTTGTTACTTTATTATATAATTATATAATTCTAAAATCGATAAAAAATATTTTTGTCCTCAACAATCTGCACACAATACCCCATAATGACAAAGCAAAAACATGTTTTGAGATTTTTTTGCAAAAAATTAACAAATATCACTTTTACATAAGTGTTCAGACCCTTTAGTCAGTACTTTGTTGACGCACCTTTGGCAACAATTACAGCCTCAAGTCTTCTTGGGTATAATGCTACAAGCTTGGCACACCTGTATTTGGGGAGTGTCTCCCATTTTTCTCTGCAGATCCTCTCATGCTCTGTCAGATTGGATGGGGAGCGTTGCTGCACAGCTATTTTCAGATCTCTCCAGAGATGTTCGATCGGGTTCCAGTCCGGGCTCTTGCTAAGCCACTGAAGGACATTCAGAGACTTGTCCCGAAGCCACTCCTGCATTGTCTTGGCTGTGTGCTTATGGTCATTTTCCTGATGGAAGGGAAACCTTCGCCTCAGTCTGAGGTCCTGAGCGCTCTGGAGCAGGATTTCATCAAGGATTTCTTTATAACTTGCTACAGTCATCTTTCCCTCAATCCTGACTAGTCTCCCAGTCCCTGCCGTTGAAGACATCCACACGGCATGATACTGTCACCACCATGCTTCACCATAGGGCTGGTGCCAGGTTTCCTCCAGATGTGACACTTGGAATTCAGGCCAAAGAGTTGGTTTCATCAGACTAGAGAATCTTTAAAACTCTTGAGAGTTTTAGAGGTGCCTTTTGGTAAACTCCAAGCGGGCTGTCATGTGCCTTTTACTGAGGAGTGACTTCCATCTGGCCACTCTTCCATAAAGGCCTGATTGGTGGAGTGCGGCAGAGATGGTTGTCCTTCTGGAAGGTTCTCCCATCTAAACAGAGGAACTCTGGAGCTCTGTCAGAGTGACCATTGGGTTCTTGGTCACCTTCACCTTTCTGACCAAGGCCTTTCTCCCACGCTGCTCAGTTTGGCCGGGCGGCCAGCTCTAGCAAGAGTCTTGGTGGTTCCAAACTTCTTCCATTTAAGAATGATGGAGGCCACTGTGTTCTTGGGGACCTTCAATGCTGCAGATATTTTTTGGTACCCTTCCCCAGATCTGTGCCTCGACACAATCCTGTTTCGAAGCTCTACAGACAAATCCTTCTAACCTCATGGCTTGGTTTTTGCTTTGACATGCACTGTCAACTGTTGGACCTTATATAGACACATGTGTGCCTTTCCAAATCATGTCCATTCAATTGAATTTACCACATGTGGACTCAAATCAAGTTGTAAAACCATCTCAAGGATGGTTCTTGAAACAGGATGCACCTGAGCTCAATTTTGAGTCTCATAGAAGAGGATCTGAATACTTATGTAAGTAAGGTATTTCTGTTTTGTATTTTTAATACATTTGGTTATACAGTCATAATATTCAATAATTGTATATATATATTATTGGTTTTGTGCTAAATCATTTCAACTTAAATATGTATAGATTGCCCTAATTGGTGCTTGTCTTATGTCTATAAATATGGGTGTGGTACACTTTCGGTGAAATGACCTGACGAAGATCCTTGCAGGATCATAAATGGTTTGTATATTAATAAAAGTACATGGCGGAGCTTATGAGTGTGCAGGCTCTATTTATTTTATATATACCATCAGTACCGAGTCAATGTGCAGGGGAGAAGGTAAATGAGGTAGCTATGTACATATAGGTAGGGTAAGAGTGACTAGACAACAGGATAGTTAATAGACAGTAGCAGCAGTGGGTAGCCATTTGATTAGCTATTTAGCAGTCTTGTTCAGTAGTCTCATGGCTTACGGGTAGAAGCTGTTCAGGGGCCTGTTGGTTCCAGACTTGTTGCACTGGTACCGCTTGTCATGTGGTAGCAAAGAAGACAGTCTATGGCTTGGGTGGCTGGAGTCTTTAATATTTTTTTGGGTCTTCCCTGGTATAGAGGTCTTGAAATGCAGGGAGCTCTGCCCCAGTGATGTACTGGGCCAACTCACAACCCTCTGTAGCGCCTTGCGGTGATGAAATGAGTCAAGATGCTCTCAATGGTGCAGCTGTAGAACATTTTGAGGATCTGAGGGCCCATGCCAAATCTTTTCAGCCTCCCGAGGGGGAAGAGGTGCTGTCATGCCCTCTTCACAACTGTGTAGGTGTGTATGACCATGTTAATTCCTTAGTGATGTGGAAACGAAGGAACTTGAAGCTCTCGACCCAACCCACTACAGCCCCATCAATGCCGATGGGGGCATGCTCGGCCTTCCTTTTCCTGAAGTCCAGGATCAGCTTCTTCGTCAGCAAAGAGGGAGAGGTTGTTGTCCTGGCACCACACTGACAGGTCTCTGACCTCCTCCCTATAGGTTGTCTCATCATCGTCAGGGATCAATCCTACCACTGTCGTGTCATCAGCAAACTTTTTTGGAGTCATACCTGGCCACACAGCCATGGGCGAACAGTGAGCCATCTGCATCATCTGTGGATCTGTTGGGGCTGTATGTGATTTGTAGTGGGTCCAGGATTTCTGGTATGATGGTGTTGATGTGAGCCAAAACCAGCCTTACAATGCATTTCATGGCTATAGATGTGAGTGCTAAGGGGCAATAGTGATTTAAGCAGGTTACCTTGGAATTCTTGGGCACGGGGACTATGGTGGTCTGCTTCAAACAAGTTGGTATTACAGACTGAGTCAGTAATCATTTGAAAATGTCAGTGATTTGACTTACCAGCTGATCAGCACATGCTCTGAGTACGTCTTGATATTCTGTCTGGCCCCATGGACTTTCGAATGTTAACTTGTTTAAAGGACTTACTCACATCGGCTACGGAGAGCGAGATCACAAAGTCGTCAGTTGGTGCTCTCATGCATGGCCAAGTGATGCTTGCCTCAAAGCAAGCAGAGAATGCATATATTTAACTTGTAGGCTCGTGTCTCTGGGCAGCTCATGGTTGGGTTTCCCCTTGTCATCCGTAATAGTTTGCAAGCCCTACCACATCAGTCGTGGGTCAAAGTAGGATTCGATCTTAGTCCTGTTTTGAAGCTTTGCCTGTTGATGGCTTGTCTGAGGTTGTCACAGGATTTCTTATAAACATCTGGATTAGTGTACCGCTCCTTGAAAGCGGCAGCTCTAGCCTTTTGCTCAGTGCGGATGTTGCCTGTAATCCATGGCTTCTGTTTGGGGTATATATGTACGGTCACTGAGGGGACGTCGTTGTCAATGCACTTATTAATGAAGCCAGTGACTGATGTGGTATACTCCTGAATGTTATCGGATGAATCCCAGAACATATTCCAAACTGTGCTAGCAAAACAGTCCTGTAGCATAGCATCAGCTTCATCGAACCACTTCCGTATTAAGCACGTCACTGGTACTTCCTGTTTGAGTTTTGCTTGCAGGAAGTAAGAGGAGAAGAGGAGAATATAGTTATGGTTGATTGTATACATGTAGGCCTTTTATGCATTTATGTGAGCGGAATAAAGGTGATCTAGAGTTCTGTCACAATGAGGTCAAATGGATTTCAGTTTCCCTGCATTAAAATCACCCCCCAATTCTCTTGTTTGCTTATACTTACACCTCGTTGAGTGCGGTCTTAGTGCCAGCATTGGTTTGTGGTGGTAAATAGACAGCTCAAAAAAATATAGATGAAAATCTTCTTGCAGCTTATCATGAGGTATTCTAACTCAGACGAGCAAAAACTGAAGACTCCCTTAACATTAGAGCTTGTGCACCAGCTGTTGTTAACAAAGAAACACACCATTCCGTCCTTCATCTTAACTGAGTCTGGTGAAGCTGGTGATGGTGGAGACATTATGTGCAAAAAAAGTTGGTCAGAATTGATCGGGAGCCCGTAAGACGGCCGCCATCCACTGCATTTCATGCTCAACATCTTTATGCTCAACAACAGTAAAAACAGTGACAACAATAGAACAGATATAAGCATAAGATAAATAATGAGATCTGTTAGAATTTACGATCAATCATTCATCATTCATTCATTTTGCAAAGTGCAGCAATAAATACAATTATTTTGTTTAATATGTGTCACGTTCTGACCATAGTTCTTTTGTGTTTTCTTTGTTTTAGTGTTGGTCAGGACGTGAGCTGGTTGGGCATTCTATGTTGTGTGTCTAGTTTGTCCGTTTCTATGTATGACCTGATATGGTTCTCAATCAGAGGCAGGTGTTAGTCATTGTCTCTGATTGGGAACCATATTTAGGTAGCTTGTTTTGTGTTGGGGTTTGTGGGTGGTTGTCTTCTGTCTTTGTGTTCTCTGCACCAGATAGGACTGTTTTGGTTTTGCCACGTTTGTTATTTTGTATTTGTGTAGTGTTCACGTTTTTCGTCTTTTATTAAACATGTTGAACACGAACTACGCTGCGTCTTGGTCCGATCCCTGCTACACCTCCTCTTCAGACGAAGAGGAGGAAGGCTGCCGTTACAATATGGAGATTTAGAAAGTTTAAAATAGTTATTGGATCTGTTGCTCTTGACTTTGGGAAGTTTAAAACTATGACCTGAGGGGAGGAGCTCAAAATTGTCAAGGAGGGGGTGATCAGGACAGTCTAGAATACTGTTAGCTCTCCTCACAACTTGCTTACTAAATGTCTCTGAGAGCTGTGCCTGTTCCACCCCGATGACCATGCTGGCCACCTTTAACACCCCTGTCTATCCTGTTTTTGTTGCCATCATAAAGATTGTCAATCAAGCCACCATCGAACAGTTGTCACACCATAACAGAAAGTAATCTACCATGCTCTACCATGCTCAGACTCTCCATCCTGTAGTAGACTGACTATGAAAGAGTCATCATCGAACTTGATGTGTCTGTTTTCATATTCGCTACAACAGTCATTAGTGTAGATTCACAAACTTCTAGCTTAATATTTGCTAGCAATAATTCAATTTTATGTATGTTAGGTGTGCTGTCATTATAATATAGGTATAAGCTTAAAAGGGGTTCATTTACAATCTTTGGTGAAGATTGGTATTGGTGAGTCTAACATGAAATCTCAACACTAACCCAACCTGAGTTCTGTGTAATTGATCTGTTTAAAGCCATTTGTCTATGGGTTTATAGTACCGTAATGTTTCACCAGTGCACCTTCCTACCATCAGGGTGCAGGCCACAGTCTTTGCCAGTGAGAACCAAGAGGGGGCTAGCTTTGTTCCTGCCTCCAGAAGGGTGAGGAGGGCTGCATTTAGGTCTACTAAGCCCTCTGCATCACCAACTCCCCCAACCATATCCTACTCCCAATTCAGTAGTTGTCTTCAGTGAGGTGCACGGCTGCAAGTTTTGTCCTCCATGAAAGGGAAAGGCTCAGAAGATCCTATATGCACCAGGGGCATATTCATTACGGAAACAATTTACCATTTCATAACCAAACGGAAGCAAACAGAGAAAAACAAGTTTCTATTGGACAAGTTTATATTGGACAAATTCAGAAAGTTCCCTCCCTGTTTCATTCCATTTGCTTCAGTTTAATAAACGTTTTGTAACAAAATTGGCATAATAAATATGCCCCTGCTTTGCATCCCAATATTGTGTTCATTGTTTCACAGCCCTTTAAGTAATGAGAGTTTAAGGCAGTGACCATACAATTAGGAGTACAATGACTATGCATGTGTGGGCTACTATGCTATCTGGAGTATGGCTGCAAGGACAGACAGGTCTACACATATGACTCAGTTCATACAAGTGGTACAAAGACTTATATGACAACAAAAACAAAGAATGGGTTAAAACTATTTATTTGGAGTTATATGATGGTTTAGGACAGTTGTACTAAAGCTGTTTGTCACGTTCTGACCTTTATTTTCCTTTGTTATGTCTTTAGTTAGTATGGTCAGGGCGTGAGTTGGGGTGGGCAGTTCTATGTTGTCTGGTTCTATGTGGGGTTTTCTAGTTTGGCCTGACATGGTTCTCAATCAGAGGCAGGTGTTTTGTGTTGTCTCTGATTGGGAACCATATTTAGGTAGTCTGTTTTGTATTGTGGGTTGTGGGTTATTGTCTATGTCATCACGTAAGTTGCCTGTGTCTGCACTTGTCGTAGTATAGCTTCACGTTCGTTCGTTTGTTGTTTTGTTAGTTTGTCAAGTGTTCTTCGTTTCGTCTTCGTTAATTAAATGCAAGTATGTATTCAAACCATGCTGCGCTTTGGTCCGATCCTTGCTCCTCCTCAGACGAGGAGGAGTACGACGTTCGTGACACTGTTGCACTAAAATGGAATAAGCAATTTATGAAATTGCTTATTGCAGTTACTAATAAGCACGCACCCATTAAGAAAATAACTGTAAAAACTGTTAAATCCCCTTGGACTGATGAGGAATTGAAAAATTGCATGGTTGAGGGATGAGGCAAAAAGTATAACAAATAAGTCTAGCAGCCCAACCGATTGGCAAATGTACTGCAAATTAAGAAATCATGTGACTAAACTAAAATAAAACAAAACTTTACTGTGAAACAAAGATACATTATATAAAGAATGATAGTAAAAAGCATTGTGGCACCTTAAATGACATTTTGGGGAAAAAAGCCAACTCTGCTCCATCATTCATTGAATCAGATGTCTCAATCATCACAAAGCCCACTGATATTGCCAACTACTTTAATGACTTTTTCATTGGCAAGATAAGCAAACAATGAGATGACAAACCAGCAACAAATGCTGGCATGTACACATCCAAGTATATCGGACCAAATTATGAAAGACAAGAATTGTACTGTTGAATTCCGTAAAGTCAGTGTGGAAGAGGTGAAAAAATTATTGTTGTCTATCAACAATGACAAGCCACCAGGGTCTGACAATCTGGATGGAAAATTACTGAGGATAATAGCAGACGATATTGCCACTCCTATTTGCCACAATTGCCTTAATTAATTTTGGAGCTAATGGGGATCCATAATAAATACAAATAAATGCAACTACTAAGGACAGTCAACCACTACAAAAATCGTAAATAGGGGTAAAAACAGTATCACTAAATTAGTGTAAATTCAAGCTCATACAAAAATGTGTGAAATATCCACTATTGGACTTATTATTAGCATTTGACCCCTTGCCTCTCTGCTGCATATTGTCAGTGTGCTGCTGTAACTCAAAACTAGGGTTCTAAGAATGATCCTATTGTAATTTCACCTTCAAACAAGTTCTTTGAGAACAATCGCTTAGCGAAACTGTGTTAATGCTTTCCGAGTTGTAAACATTAGTTTTGGCAAGCCACGTAATCTGTTTTCGAAGTCTCCCATGCGACTATCCAGTAGCAGTTCTTTGTTGTTCTCATTTTGATATCATATCACAGTTATACCAAATAAGGTATAAGCCCTAATCAAGGGTTATATATCATTTGAAAATTCAAAATGTTTGGCTGACAGTGGCTTGAACTAGTTGTGTGAAAAAACACAATTTGGACAGGTTCCCAGATATCACTGATGCTACATGACAGCCAACAAGATTGTGTCCATCCTAGGGCTGTGGCGGTCACCAAAATCGTTAGCCAGTGATTGTCAAGAAAATTACTGTCTGTCTCACAGTAATTGACCATTAATTAATATGAACACATTTAGCATCTCCTGGCTTTAATACATAGCCTACAAGTCACTGATGCAGACCTTTGGAACATCTACATTTTAAACAGCCTAATAAATCATTGTAATATAGCCTACACCATCAGAATAAATCTATTACATATTTTAGACAGGTCTAATGAAGCATGATATGAGCGAAAAGTAGTCTACTTCAGAAGAACAGAATAGCATACTCTGAGTTGTTCTTATGTTAGGTCCTGATCTGGCTATGCCAAATGGCTGTGGGCTCACTAGTTCATTTAGCAGACAAGACTTGCTTAGAATTCTGTAGCATTATTTTATATCATTTTATAGTATGAAGAATTCAATTGAACAAAGCTGAATAAAATAGAAAGGACATTTTCGCCAAACAATTCAAGGGAGTGTGCACATGCGGCTATTCTGTGTTGAGCGGATAACAAAGAAATGGGTACTCCTATATGCTTCATTTAGAGTTATTAATGTAACTTTAGTTGTTCTACAAACATTGGGCTATATGTTTAGATGTTTATTACATTGTAAGGCTGTATGATGCAACTCTAATGATGATTGCTTGAAAGGCATGAGCTCTGCTTAGTTTTTTACGCAGGCTGTACACACTTGCGCAGGCTGTCTCTCATTCCCAATTTGACAAGCAGTTGATAATGCCTCGAACTTCATGGCGGCATCCCCTTCATGTGGATGTAATGCAACCGAAAAAAATCCATGCCTTTTGCGGCCAGTGGCCGTTGTGCCCTTGGCCCTGAGTGTTGCATTGTGCCCTTCTCCCGCAGTGCTTCACTCAGAAGCACCTCTCACTCACATGGCTCTCCATCACCGGGAGTTTCTCACAAGGCTACAAGGGAACACACAACACATCGGGGAGGCAAATGCTTGCGTCCTTATCCAATTCCGAGATGTATATTGAAGATGTTGGAAGGACTGTCCACAGCCAACAAGATGAGTAGGCCTAACGAACAGCAGAAGCACTCGCCTATGTCAATCTACTATCCCCCATAGTATTCTGTGCGAGAAATACATATTCCTGAGACAGTTGTGGGGTGAGATGTCTGAGACAGTTGTGGGATGCGATAGATCCAAATGAATACTACAACAACTAACTACAAAACCTTTTTAACGCATGTGGCTGACGCAACAGATCAGAACGTTTAGCTTAAAATGTTGATAAACTATTAGGCTATATCTTCACATTATAAGGGCAGCAATGTACACATGGCATTAGGCTATAACCGCAAATGTTCCGTTAGTGGGAAAACACCATTATCAAAAGTGACTTCAAATGCGATTATGCATGTAATGCTTTTATTATAAGGTGAAAATGGTGAAATGGTGAAAATGATCTTCTCCAAACTTGAAACTCACATGCTGCTTATGTATGCCAGTTAGGCCCCTTGTAACGCAGATTAATGTGCTTAATTTTAAGAAGTTATTTGGCCCCTTTGTTGTGATACAAACCTTACCAAAACATATAGGCCTATGGGCTAGGCTACATGAGGCGTGCGACTATGATTTGAAAAAGTTGCACAAAAAAACATGTTTCTTGCCTCATTCACAAGTGATTATCTATAATTCACAAGTGATAGGCTAATATTGTAACCCATCAGACTAGTCTTGATTTAATCTTGTCTTTACATACTACATACTATATATATATATATGTGTGAAATTTATTTATAATGGACCATTGCCATTCACCTCTCATAATAGGGGCAGTGGGAAAAAATACATGCCATCTACGCACTTAAATGGGGGAATGGGGGACGTTTTTCCTGTTGTTCATTTTCATGCCAGCGAGGTAGGCTATATGCCTGTTGTAAAGATAAGCAATGTGGTTAATATTAGGAAAGTTGAGAATGTACTGAGCAAATGTCAATTTGGCTTTTTGCCAAATCACAGTACCACAGACTGTACCACAGACCACGTATTTTTTGGATTAAAGAGTTTGTATTTTGTCCTATAGTTCAGTCAATGTCATTGGAGAATCCAGTGGGTTCTGGTAGTTGATCATGTATGTATGTTTTTGCTGTTTATTCTTTGCTATACAGCCAAAAAGATTGAAGAAGTGGTTTATCCATACATCTCCATTTTGGATAGATAACTCTTTGTGTTGTATTTGGTTTAGTTCCAATTTTCCCAGAAGTGGTTAGATTCTATGGATTCTTCAATTACATTGAGATGATTTCTGACTTTCTGTTCGTTCTTTTTTCATCGTGTATTTCTGTATTGTTTAAGTAATTCACCATAGTGAAGGCGTAGGCTCATTTATCATTCTTGTTAATTTTCTTAGGTTGTTTGATTGAGATTTTTAGATTTGATAGGGAAAGGTCAAATATACTGTTTAGGCTTTCTACTCCCAAGTTTACACCTTCACTATGACAGTGAAAGGTTTTGTCCAGGAAGTTTTCTAAAAGGAATTGAATTTGGTGTTGCCTAATTGTTTTTTGTTAGGCTTCTACGCTATCGGTGACTAACCCCGATCCGTGCACAACATCAGCATTCAAACGAGGCTGCAATGAAAACTCATGGGACTGTAGCGACTGTGTAGGTATCAAAATGCGGGGTGTGAACTACGTTCCTATTAAAGCGTTGATTTACATGGTGATGGACCAATAGTGGAGAAAAGTTGAAAAAACTGAACCCTCTGACGCTGTACGTTAAATTGTGACGTAAAATTAAACTCATTCTGTGCCGTACAGCCTCTTTCCACCAGGTGTAGCGCTTCTCTCGCAGATTAAAAACAAGAAACTAGTGTAATGGTGATTGTACAGTTAATTACCCGTGAGTTAATAAATAGTTAATTCAATCAATTGTTTGTTTTTTTGAATAATCACTGCGGGCCATCACGACTCAAAACCGTGACAGCTGCAGTTTAATTGTGAAGATAAATTTAACGCTGCCCTAAAAACCCTAATGAAATTCGACACAAACCTTCAAATAGGTATGTAATGAGACATTATATAAACTCTTCATAGTATTTTATTTACATTTTAGAGGTGATAAGTTGGACAAAGCTTTCGCTTCCCCACCTGCCATTTGTAAAAAGACCTGGCAGAGCACCATTGCCTTCTTCAATCATGCAGAGACAGGCAGCAAGATCTCTTGTCACGCCCTGATCTGTTTCACCTGTCTTTGTGCTTGTCTCCACGCCCCTGCAGGTGTCACCCATCTGCCCCATTATCCCCTGTGTACTTATACCTTTTTTCTGTTTGTCTGTTGCCAGTTAGTCTTGTTTGTCAAGCTTACCAGCGTTTGTCCTGTCAGCTCCTGTCTTTTTCCCTGCTTCTCTTTTTCTCGTCCTCCTGGTTCTTGACCCTGGCCTGTCCTAACTCTGTACCCGCCCGCCTGACCACTCTGCCTGTCCCTGAGCCTGCCTGCCGTCCTGTACCTTTGTCCCACCTCTGTATTATTCACCTCTGCCTGTCCCTGACCCTGAGCCTGCCTGCTGTCCGATACCTTTGCTCCACCTCTGGTTTACTGAACTCTGCCTGTCCCTGACCCTGAGCCTGCCTGCCTTGACCTGTCGTTTGCCTCAGTGATTTCTTTAAATTACAGAGATTAAAATTTCCTAAAACAATAGCGGGGGCATCGGGAGATAGAGATTGCAGTTTTTGAGTCATAGTATAAATATGATCACTTTAGTGTGAACGTAAACGACTGTGATGAATTTTGGGGGAACTCTCCTGGGAGATAGAAATGTCTTATCGACACTGACAGCAGTTCAATATCAGGTAGACATAGCCTCTCTCTGACACTTACATTATTGCACCATCAGCAATTGATTTACAGGCAGACTAGGTCCAGTCAAAGCGGACACCCACATCCGTTTATCTCCAAAGATGAGTCCATGTCTGAGTCAGTGAGTCTCAGAGAAAGCCATACAACAGGCATCTTATTCCTCAAGGATTGCATGTTCGCCAGGATTAGAGAACGTAAGGAGATGCGGTTAGCCTGCTGCTGATGTTTAATCCGTAATCGAACACGTGAACACACCCAGCCTTTTCACAGTTCCAATAATTAGTCCATTCATCGGTGGCCAACACATTGAGTTTTAGAAGAGAGTCCACAGAATTGTTCAGGGATTTCTCCACCAAAGCCGGGTGATCCCACAGTAGCAGGAGCTCCAGTGAGTATTGTTTTCTGTTTGTTTGTGAGTGGCGGAGTTCATGCAGGCCTGTGGTGAGATTCATAATAATCCACCAAATGAGTGAAACAAACAATCTCATCAAAAACATTTAGTACATTTGCTGGACAAAACTGGACAAAAACTGACTCACTTTGGACTTTACAAACAAAATAGCTACAGAAAGTGTAACAAACCCGCAGAGACACAAATACCTGCCTCCGTTCACCATCTGGAGCCGCACCCAATCCTCTTAGAGCCATTAGTACCTTAGTACTTTGTGATAATATGCAAACTTTGCTGAATTCAAAGCTGATGTCACCAAAAGCCATACAGTCATTGGCAAAAACATTATTCATTCACTGCGTCTCCCTCTATTCACATTTTATAAAATAAGAGATTGCTTCTTATATGCAAATGCTGTTGATCAGTACAATAAAACAAGTCCCAAATGGAAGGGAAACAGCCCCATGAAAATAGATCAAATACTCAATCCATGCACACTCCATTGAATATTATGAATATGTCTAGGCTACATCTTGATTTACCTAGTTTATCAATAGAGATTTACCATTCAAATAAATTATTACCATTATGTTGTTACAGTTGAAGTTTACATAGGTTGGAGTCATTAAAACTAGTTTTTCAACCACTCCACACATTTCTTGTTAACAAACTATAGTTTTGGCAAGTCGGTTAAGACATCTACTTTGTGCATGACACAAGTAATATATCCAACAATTGTTAACAGACAGATTATTTCACTGTATCACAATTCCAGTGGGTCAGAAGTTTACATACACTAAGTTGACTGTGCCTTTAAACAGATTGGACAATTCCAGAAAATGATGTCATGGTTTTAGAAGCTTCTGATAGGCTAAATGACATAATTTGAGTCAATTGGAGGTGTACCTGTGGATATATTTCAAGGCGTACCTTCAAACTCAGTGCCTCTTCGCTTGACATCATGGGAAAATCAAAATAAATCAGCCAAGACCTCAGACAAAAAATTGTAGACCTCCACAAGTCTGGTTCATCCTTGGGAGCAATATCCAAATGCCTGAAGGTACCACGTTCATCTGTACAAACGATAGTACGCAAGTTTAAATACTATGGGACCACGCAGCCGTCATACCGCTCAGGAAGGAGACGTGTTCTGTCTCCAAGAGATGAACGTACTTTGGTGCGAAAAGTGCAAATCAATCCCAGAACAACAGCAAAGGACCTTGTGAAGATGCTGGAGGAAACGGGTACAAAAGTATCTATATCCACAGTAAAACAAGTCCTATATCGACATAACCTGAAAGGCCGCTCAGCAAGGAAGAAGCCACTGCTCCAAAACCACCATTAAAAAGCCAGACTACGGTTTATACTGCACATGGGGACAAAGATCGTACTTTTTGGAGAAATGTCCTCTGGTCTGATGGAACAACAATAGAACTGTTTGGCCATTATGGCCATCGTCATGTTTGGAGGAAAAAGGGGGATGCATGCAAGCCGAAGAACACCATCCCAACCGCGAAGCACAGGGGTGGCAGCGTCATGTGGTGGGGGTGATTTGCTGCAGGAGGGACTGGTGCACTTCACAAAATAGATGGCATCATGAGGATGGAAAAGTATGTGGATATATTGAAGCAACATCTCAAGACATCAGTCAGGAAGTTAAAGCTTGGTCGCAAATGGGTCTTCCAACTGGACAATGACCCCAAGCATACTTCCAAATTTGTGGCAAAATGGCTTAAGGACAACAAAGTCAAGGTATTGGAGTGGCCATCACAAAGCCCTAACCTTAATCCTATAGAACATTTGTGGGCAGAACTGAAAAAGCGTGTGCGAGCAAGGAGGCCTACAAACCTGACTCAGTTACAGCAGCTCTGTCAGGAGGAATGGGCCAAAATTCACCCAACTTATTGTGGGAAGCTTGTGGAAGGCTAACCGAAACGTTTGAAGTTAAACAATTTAAAGGCACTGCTACGAAATACTAATTGAGTGTATGTAAACTTCTGAACGACTGGGAATGTAATAAAATATATAAAAGCTGAAATAAATAAATCTCTCTACTATTATTCTGACATTTCACAATCTTAAAATAAAGTGTTGATCCTAACTGGCCTAAGACAGGGAATTTTTACTCTGATTAAATGTCAAGAATTGTGAAAAAGTCAGTTTAAATGTATTTGGCTAAGGTGTATGTAAACTTCCGACTTCAACTGTATGTAGTTAGATTGGAAAAAACTAAGTGAATTGATTGTATAATTGATTAATTCATGCCTCAATGTCTGTCTCTGAAATATTTACATAAAACATGTCAAATGTAATGATATTGAAATCAAAAGATCTGTCTGGATCAAGTGCTATAAAGTGACCTTGGGTAATAGCCCTTCCTTTTCGGCTATGGTATGGTTCTGGTATTGAGTATCTTAGCTAGAGACAGACAAAATATTGATTCTACAATGTAGAATTCACTCATATTCTACAATGTAGAAAATAGTCAAAATAAAGAAAAACCCAGGAATGAGTAGGTGTGTCTAAACTTTTGACTAGTACTGTATAAACAACCGTGGACAGCCCAATTTACGCACGCACGCACGCACACAAAGAGATTGACACACAGTAATAAAGCAATCTCTGCTCCAAAACAGGCCAGAAGCTAAGGAAACATGGAAGTTACAAGTGATGTCATTATCGCCCCCAACCCACTCACACACAGTCAAACCCAAATACACACACTGTCAGATTTGAAGGACATGATCTCGCTATATAGCCTTCAAATAACCATTAAACTCTCTCACTCTAACCAATCCCCCCTCACACACACACACGCACTCACCCAGACACAAACACGCACCCCTATCCTCTATCCTTCAAACCGCCTCTCTTCTCCAATCACTGACAGGCGAGACAGCTCACGCCAAACAGACCTACTGTTAATGTCAGTCAACAGAGATTCAAACACACACACAAGCATGCACACACACACACACTGTTTTGGAGAAAGTCTGATTCTCAGTCTCCTGCTCTCTCCACTCCAATAAGAAGCATATACAGTAGGAGGGTAGCGTATTATAGCAGTAAGTTGAGGTTTCAAGCCAATAGAGGGAAGAACAATATTACATCAGTCAGAAGAGCTTCTACAGCCTTAGGGGGTAACCCACAGCCCGCAGAGAAACGGGGAGAGAATTCTGTTACAAACTGCCACATATTGTGAAACTTGGGGTGAGGCGAGGGGGGCAGAGGGGGACAAGGGGAGGGCAGCATAAAGGTAGAAGACTGGGAGAGAGGCACCATTCTATTGCAGATATATCCTAGCATCATGCACTGCACATAAACATGCCTGTGCTGTTTAGCTCTCGTGGTGTACTGCAGATCATGGACTGATCAGAAGGTGTAATTGCCTTGAGCTCTCTACATTTTTCATTTGACATTTAGGTCATTTAGCAAACGCTCTTATCCTGAGAGACTTACAGTACTTTTTGTCTAGTCCCATCTATAACACAGTAGAGTTTAATTATTGACTGAGAGATGATGTAAACCATTTCAGGTCAAACACTTTACACTATTTAAGTTACACTCCAAACCCATAGTGTAGCCGATGTGAGAGTGCCAGTATCATCAGCTTCTAAAAGTAACGCTGCTGTTTCAGTATCAACAGTTTCAGTCCATTTCGGTCCTCATGTTACAGTGCATGTAGTGTACCCTTCTGACCCAGACAGTTTGACTGAAGTTAAATCTGTCACAGACACACACACACTCAGAAATCTCCTGGCGGTGTGTGTCTCCTCTTTAGTAGGTACCTCACGTCCCCTGTTACTATTTTTAGCTTCATTCACAGCAGCTTGTGGCACGAGACAGAGCTTCCATCTCCCTCCCAACTCTCTTCTGCGTTTCTTCATCTCCCTCTCTCTCCCTCCAAACTATCCCTACATCCATCTCTCCCTTTCTCCCTCCCTATGCTCAATTACCAACTGTTGTCCAGAGGGAGGGATGACCCAGCATAGCTCAGTGTGTGTGTGTGCTTGTGTGTAGGTGAACACTACATGAGCAGCCTGCAAAGGAGAAGGCTAGACAGAGCACCAGACAAATTGATGCATGGTGCAGGAAAATGGAAAGAAAGAACAGACGTTTGAGCCAGAAGAGGATACCCACATTGCAACCGGAACAAATGCTTGCTCGTTATACAGATGACGTCACACACTTGCTCACGTTGCCAACCTCCATCTGTGAAACAGTCCTTACAACATGCCTGTAATCTTTCTCTTCATCCCTCACACACAGCAGGGTGTGTTTAATCTTCATGTACTGTACCATAATTAGTGTGTTGGCTACCTAATTTCATACATGTGTGTTTGTTAGAACGTGTGCTCGCTCCTGTGTGTGCGTGTGTAACGGATGTGAAATGGCTAGCTAGTTAGCGGTGGTGCGCGCTAATAGCGTTTCAATCGGTTATGTCACTCGCTTTGAGACCTTGAAGTAGTGGTTCCCCTTGCTCTACAAAAGCCGCGACCTTTGTGGAGCGATGGGTAACGATGCTTCGTGGGTGTCAGTTGTTGATGTGTGCAGAGGGTCCCTGGTTCGCGCCCGGGTATGGGCGAGGGGACGGACGTAAAGTTAAAGTGTTACATTGATGCTGTTGACCCGGATCACTGGTTGCTGCGGAAAAGGAGGTCGTCGAAAGGGGGGTGAGTGTAACGGATGTGAAATGGCTAGCTAGTTAGCGGTGGTGCGCGCTAATAGCGTTTCAATCGGTTACGTCACTCGCTTTGAGACCTTGAAGTAGTGGTTCCCCTTGTGGAGCGATGGGTAACGATGCTTCGTGGGTGTCAGTTGTTGATGTGTGCAGAGGGTCCCTGGTTCGCCCCCGGGTCGGGGCGAGGGGACGGACTAAAGTTAATACTGTTACACGTGCATGTGTGTGTTATGCCCATCTATAGTTGGACCCGTTCAAAAATGGACCTGGTGCTTTCCCACTCTGACCTGATATGCAGAAATTACTTTTGTAAGTATAAAGACCCATTCCTAACGGACCCAAGGACTAGACCCGTTTCGTATAGACATGGTTGGATACAGAACCGGTCCGATCCGAGTGAGGGAAGCAGCAGAAAAGTCATAAAGCGTGAGAGGAGGGAGAGAGGTGCTGCTCTAGCAGGCAGGGGAGGGTCTGTACTGTGAGCGAGTGACAGGGGGAACAGGGAGGGAGAGACAGCAACCAACCAAGCCGACTCATGTTATAGTAGAGTAATAGCTGCCATAGCTAGGTTATTTACCATCAAATACGTAGTACCTGTCTTAAGTGCATCAAACCGGGAGAAGCTAGTTAAGCTACGTAGCTCACGTTAGCTAGCTAGACTAATTGAGACTGGAGTGAATGCGCTATCTCAACGTACAGTTACAAATAGCAACAGCTCCATTCACAGCTCCATTCATTCCATTCAGCTCCATTCCTTCTCCTTTAACTTTTAATTGCGTCATTTTAATTCCATCTTCCACTGATTGGATATCTCTTAACTTTAGCCACACACAGAGCTACATGCACAACACTCCACTCTCGTAAAACGCAAGAGCAGCAGCATAAATTATAAAATGTCTCTCTCTCTCGCCTACTGCAGCAGTAGTGTTCGGATCTGTACGGGTCATTCCAGGCAAGTCTGTTAAAATTACACATACCCGAGACCCGTGACAATCATACCAGATCCGAGCCAGACCCGTAACATTATTTAGGGTCCCGGGTATTCGGGTACAGGTGGATCTGTAAAAACCTCTAATCTGGCAGTGTGTGTAGTTGTTGGAGCATTACTTAGACTACTGCGTTATGAAATTACGGCTTGTCGTGTGTGTTTGCATGCGTGCGTGTGCATGTGTGTGTGTCTGTGTAGAGCATCACCGCCTGGTATGGCAACTGCTCGGTATCTGACCGTAAGGCGCTACAGAGGGTAGTCCGTACGGCCCAGTACTTCACTGGGGCCAAGCTTCCTGACATCCAGGACCTATACTTGGCGGTGTCTGAGGAAGGCCCAAAAAATTGTCAAAGACTCCAGTCACCAAGTCATAGATTGTTCTCTCTACTACAGCACTACAAGCCATACCTGAGTGCCAAGTCTAAGACCAAAAGACTCCTTAACAGCTTCTACCCCCCCTGGTACCCCCAGTATAGCCTCGTTATTGTTATGTACATTTATTGTGTTACTTTTTGATTTATTCGATTTTCTTTTCTTTAGTTTACTTAGTAAATATTTTATCAACCAACAATGCAGTTCAAGAAATAGAGCTAAGGGTTTGTAAGAAAGCATTTTTCGGTAAGGTTTAGGTTCTGTTGTATTCGGCGCATGTGACAAATATCATTTGATTTGATGTGAGTATGGCTTTGTTCATAGCCAGAGAATCTCAGAGGTCTCTGGGAATTCTCTGTATTCTTTGCTTCTCCTTCCTTCTGTATCCCTTTATTTTCTCGTCTTAATTTTCTTTCCCAGACATAACCACACAGCATGCAGTGTCTGAGCTTCAATAGGCCAGATCATTTCAGCTAGACAGGCAACAGCATGGAAAAAAAACTAAGACTGAAGTCAATGCTATAGTTTACATTGAGTGCAAAAAATCCCCAGGACTTTGCAGCAAATTCAGGAGCTGACGCAAATGGGAATCAAGCCCACAGCATAGATCTCCTAATCCAATACATTTACATTTACATTTAAGTCATTTAGCAGACGCTCTTATCCAGAGCGACTTACAAATTGGTGCATTCACCTTATGACATCCAGTGGAACAGCCACTTTACAATAGTGCATCTAAATCTTTTAAGGGGGGGGGGGGGGGTGAGAAGGATTACTTTATCCTATCCTAGGTATTCCTTAAAGAGGTGGGGTTTCAGGTGTCTCCGGAAGGTGGTGATTGACTCCGCTGTCCTGGCGTCGTGAGGGAGTTTGTTCCACCATTGGGGGGCCAGAGCAGCGAACAGTTTTGACTGGGCTGAGCGGGAACTGTACTTCCTCAGTGGTAGGGAGGCGAGCAGGCCAGAGGTGGATGAACGCAGTGCCCTTGTTTGGGTGTAGGGCCTGATCAGAGCCTGGAGGTACTGAGGTGCCGTTCCCCTCACAGCTCCGTAGGCAAGCACCATGGTCTTGTAGCGGATGCGAGCTTCAACTGGAAGCCAGTGGAGAGAGCGGAGGAGCGGGGTGACGTGAGAGAACTTGGGAAGGTTGAACACCAGACGGGCTGCGGCGTTCTGGATGAGTTGTAGGGGTTTAATGGCACAGGCAGGGAGCCCAGCCAGCAGCGAGTTGCAGTAATCCAGACGGGAGATGACAAGTGCCTGGATTAGGACCTGCGCCGCTTCCTGTGTGAGGCAGGGTCGTACTCTGCGGATGTTGTAGAGCATGAACCTACAGGAACGGGCCACCGCCTTGATGTTAGTTGAGAACGACAGGGTGTTGTCCAGGATCACGCCAAGGTTCTTAGCGCTCTGGGAGGAGGACACAATGGAGTTGTCAACCGTGATGGCGAGATCATGGAACGGGCAGTCCTTCCCCGGGAGGAAGAGCAGCTCCGTCTTGCCGAGGTTCAGCTTGAGGTGGTGATCCGTCATCCACACTGATATGTCTGCCAGACATGCAGAGATGCGATTCGCCACCTGGTCATCAGAAGGGGGAAAGGAGAAGATTAATTGTGTGTCGTCTGCATAGCAATGATAGGAGAGACCATGTGAGGTTATGACAGAGCCAAGTGACTTGGTGTATAGCGAGAATAGGAGAGGGCCTAGAACAGAGCCCTGGGGGACACCAGTGGTGAGAGCACGTGGTGAGGAGACAGATTCTCGCCACGCCAACTGGTAGGAGCGACCTGTCAGGTAGGACGCAATCCAAGCGTGGGCCGCGCCGGAGATGCCCAACTCGGAGAGGGTGGAGAGGAGGATCTGATGGTTCACAGTATCGAAGGCAGCCGATAGGTCTAGAAGGATGAGAGCAGAGGAGAGAGAGTTAGCTTTAGCAGTGCGGAGCGCCTCCGTGATACAGAGAAGAGCAGTCTCAGTTGAATGACTAGTCTTGAAACCTGACTGATTTGGATCAAGAAGGTCATTCTGAGAGAGATAGCGGGAGAGCTGGCCAAGGACGGCACGTTCAAGAGTTTTGGAGAGAAAAGAAAGAAGGGATACTGGTCTGTAGTTGTTGACATCGGAGGGATCGAGTGTAGGTTTTTTCAGAAGGGGTGCAACTCTCGCTCTCTTGAAGACGGAAGGGACGTAGCCAGCGGTCAGGGATGAGTTGATGAGCGAGGTGAGGTAAGGGAGAAGGTCTCCGGAAATGGTCTGGAGAAGAGAGGAGGGGATAGGGTCAAGCGGGCAGGTTGTTGGGCGGCCGGCCGTCACAAGACGCGAGATTTCATCTGGAGAGAGAGGGGAGAAAGAGGTCAGAGCACAGGGTAGGGCAGTGTGAGCAGAACCAGCGGTGTCGTTTGACTTAGCAAACGAGGATCGGATGTCGTCGACCTTCTTTTCAAAATGGTTGACGAAGTCATCTGCAGAGAGGGAGGAGGGGGGGGGGGGGGAGGAGGATTCAGGAGGGAGGAGAAGGTGGCAAAGAGCTTCCTAGGGTTAGAGGCAGATGCTTTGAATTTAGAGTGGTAGAAAGTGGCTTTAGCAGCAGAGACAGAAGAGGAAAATGTAGAGAGGAGGGAGTGAAAGGATGCCAGGTCCGCAGGGAGGCGAGTTTTCCTCCATTTCCGCTCGGCTGCCCGGAGACCTGTTCTGTGAGCTCGCAATGAGTCGTCGAGCCACGGAGCGGGAGGGGAGGACCGAGCCGGCCTGGAGGATAGGGGACATAGAGAGTCAAAGGATGCAGAAAGGGAGGAGAGGAGGGTTGAGGAGGCAGAATCAGGAGATAGGTTGGAGAAGGATTGAGCAGAGGGAAGAGATGATAGGATGGAAGAGGAGAGAGTAGCGGGGGAGAGAGAGCGAAGGTTGGGACGGCGCGATACCATCCGAGTAGGGGCAGTGTGGGAAGTGTTGGATGAGAGCGAGAGGGAAAAGGATACAAGGTAGTGGTCGGAGACTTGGAGGGGAGTTGCAATGAGGTTAGTGGAAGAACAGCATCTAGTAAAGATGAGGTCGAGCGTATTGCCTGCCTTGTGAGTAGGGGGGGAAGGTGAGAGGGTGAGGTCAAAAGAGGAGAGGAGTGGAAAGAAGGAGGCAGAGAGGAATGAGTCAAAGGTAGACGTGGGGAGGTTAAAGTCGCCCAGAACTGTGAGAGGTGAGCCGTCCTCAGGAAAGGAGCTTATCAAGGCATCAAGCTCATTGATGAACTCTCCGAGGGAACCTGGAGGGCGATAAATGATAAGGATGTTAAGCTTGAAAGGGCTGGTAACTGTGACAGCATGGAATTCAAAGGAGGCGATAGACAGATGGGTAAGGGGAGAAAGAGAGAATGACCACTTGGGAGAGATGAGGATCCCGGTGCCACCACCCCGCTGACCAGAAGCTCTCGGGGTGTGCGAGAACACGTGGGCGGACGAAGAGAGAGCAGTAGGAGTAGCAGTGTTATCTGTGGTGATCCATGTTTCCGTCAGTGCCAAGAAGTCGAGGGACTGGAGGGAGGCATAGGCTGAGATGAACTCTGCCTTGTTGGCCGCAGATCGGCAGTTCCAGAGGCTACCGGAGACCTGGAACTCCACGTGGGTCGTGCGCGCTGGGACCACCAGATTAGGGTGGCCGCGGCCACGCGGTGTGGAGCGTTTGTATGGTCTGTGCAGAGAGGAGAGAACAGGGATAGACAGACACATAGTTGACAGGCTACAGAAGAGGCTACGCTAATGCAAAGGAGATTGGAATGACAAGTGGACTACACGTCTCGAATGTTCAGAAAGTTAAGCTTACGTAGCAAGAATCTTATTGACTAAAATGATTAAAATGATACAGTACTGCTGAAGTAGGCTAGCTGGCAGTGGCTGCGTTGTTGACTTTGTAGGCTAGCTGGCAGTGGCTGCGTTGTTGACACTACACTAATCAAGTCGTTCCGTTGAGTGTAATAGTTTCTACAGTGCTGCTATTCGGGGGCTAGCTGGCTAGCTAGCAGTGTTGATTACGTTACGTTGCGTTAAAAGAACGACAATAGCTGGCTAGCTAACCTAGAAAATCGCTCTAGACTACACAATTATCTTTGATACAAAGACGGCTATGTAGCTAGCTATGTAGCTAGCTACGATCAAACAAATCAAACCGTTGTACTGTAATGAAATGAAATGAAAATGTGATACTACCTGTGGAGCGAAGCGGAATGCGACCGGGTTGTTGAGTGCGGAAGTTCTATTCGGTAGACGTTGGCTAGCTGTTGGCTAGCTAGCAGTGTCTCCTACGTTAAGGACGACAAATAGCTGGCTAGCTAACCTCGGTAAATTAAGATAATCACTCTAAAACTACACACTCTAAACTACACAATTATCTTGGATACGAAGACAGCAAAGACAACTATGTAGCTAGCTAACACTACACTAATCAAGTCGTTCAGTTGAGTGTAATAGTTTCTACAGTGCTGCTATTCGGTAGACGGTGGACGTTTGCTAGCTGGCTAGCTGCTGGGCAGATAGCAGTGTAGCCTACGTTAGGACGACGAAATACGATAATTACGCAATTATCTTTGATACAAAGACGGCTATGTAGCTAGCTAAGAAGAAATTGCTAAGATTAGACAAATCAAACCGTTGTACTATAATGAGATGTAATGAAATGTAATGAAAAGTTATACTACCTGCGGACCGAAGTGCGAATGCGACCGCTCGCTCCAACCCAATACCTACAGCAAGAGAATATGCCAAGAGAAGACAACATCTTTATATGATTAATATATTCAGGGGTATCTAATGGCCGAAATTGCATGGTAACAATAATAAGACTTAATACCACAACCATAAGAATTATCACATAGTCAAACAGTCTCTCATGTGTCTTCTAGAACAGATTGACCAGCAGTAGCAACAACACCAGGACCTGATCTCCCAAAAGCATCTTAAGGCTAAATTCATTGTTAGAACCTTCTTAAATCTCTGATTTTTCCCAAAAACATTGATATTAACGTTGCACTTGAAAACACTCGTAATCTAGCGCCTGCTTCAGACCACTGGTAGAACAGCTAAGAACGTCGTTAGACCTTATACACAGAAGATCTCCGCTAAACATAGAATCACATGGTTTATCTGTCTGTCATGTGACCGCAATACCTTCAGAACAAAGTGGACTACCCATGCACAGTTAACAATGTCTTTGTAATTGATACAAACAAGGGAAGTATAAAAATATACTTCACATGAAAAACGAGATGACTGCATTAAAATATAAACAGCAGGCTATAGGCCTATTTCAATCATATAGAAATACATTTCATGTTCAATCAATTCAGTTATATTTTGCTACTTGTAGGCTACTGTCTGTAATTTGTCTCAACATATTTCATGATGTGTAGCCTTACATGCGCAATGATGTGCCAAATCTGTGATTTAGTGCATTTGTGTTGGATAAGCATTCGAATAAGCTGCCTAGATATTTGCAGCCGTAGGTGGTCATATCTCTCGAGGAGCTGATCCATCATCAGTGTTGGGAAATGCTCCAACGACGCACTTAGCAACCGTTCTCTCTGCATGGTGTTTTGGGAAACACATGTTACATCGTTGGCTGTTGTGGGGAAGATACATTGTTAAAGCACATGTAAGCCTAAGTTCCATCGTTATCGGGAAACCGGGCCCAGGGCAGTAGCAACACCACAGTACTGTAAGTGTAACGTTGTATTCAGGGCCGAAATTAGGGTTTGAGTGTTAGTGGGGTCTATTGAAAGTTGAAGCTCATTTACTGCATTTCAATACAATTAAAATACTTTAAAATGCTATTTAGAGAAACACAAAAAAATAAAATGACCCTAGCCATTGTCACATTGGCGGCTGTAGGTTCATTCACCTCAGTCAATCTACAAACACATAGCTTATTAGCTATACAATTGTAATTTTATACCCCCGAAAGGGGGGAAGTATGAGAAATTATTCACACACGTAACATCATCGACTGTTCAGTCAGTTGTAATGACGACTTGGAGCACACAGATGATCGTATTATCACATGAATTCTTAGAATATTTCTTACGATTCTGTTTTAATGTCAGGAGTGTAGTGGGGGGAAAAGGTAGATAATGGGTAAACTACAAACTCCATTGGGCGATTAAGATAAGACAAACAGCCACTGATATAAACCAACACGTATGACATTGTTAGAAGTGAATTGTTTGCTTTTTTGGTTGCATTTGAATGCAGGCCTCTAGGGAAGATAGGCCATGTGAAACATGTATTTTGTTAACTTGTTTGATAAGAGTAGTACCAATCTTCTTAGTAGATAGACCCTGTGCTTGGGAACCACTAACCTCTCTCTCTGCATGCTTCCTCTCTCTGTCTCCTCTGCTTCCTTGCCTCAGCCTCAACACGGAGCGCCGTATCACTGTCTGTCTTAGTAGCCTACTCTGTAAGCAAAGTTATTATGAGAATTTACTAGCTTATTTTTTGCTCTTGCTGAGGTAGGCTCCATTTAACGTTAGCTTCTTCATCCTTATAACTGGCTAAGTAATAGTCCTACTAGCCAGAGCACTTTGACATTACTGCAATAGAAGTCTCTAGCAGCAGCTAGCCACCTGACTGACTGTATTTCTAAGCAACTATTTCAGTTATGCACTCATTCTCCAATAGTTGATTTTTGTTTGTTTTGGGGATTTCTGTAGACACGGAAGAAGTTGCGGAACGATTTTAAAATTGCCTCGCAACACACTGTCATCGGTGTCTCTATATACTGAGAAAAATATATAAATGCAACATGCAACAATTTCAACAATTTTTCTGAGTTACAGTTCATTTAAAGAAATCAGTCAATTGAAATAAATTCATTAGGCCCACCCCCCCGTCTATGGATTTCACAAACATTCCCGCAGGTGAAGAAGCCGGATGTGGAGGTCCTGGGCTGGCGTGGTTACACGTGGTCTTTGGTAATGAGGCCGGTTCGACGTACTGCCAAATTCTCTAAAATGACATTTAAGGCATCTTATGGTAGACAAATTAACTTTAAATTCTCTGGCAACAGCTCTGGTGGACATTCCTGCAGTCAGCATGCCAACTGCAAACTCCCTCAAAACATGAGACATCTGTGTCATTGTATTGTGTGCACATTTTAGAGTGGTGTCACGCCCTGACCTTAGAGAGCCTTTTTATTTCTCTATTTGGTTAGCTAGGGGTGTGATTTGGGTGGGCATTCTAGTTTTTCTATTTCTTTGTTGGCCGGGTATGGTTCCCAATCAGAGGCAGCTGTCTATCGTTGTCTCTGATTGGGTATCATACTTGGACAGCCTTTTTTCCACCTTTAGTTTGTGGGATCTTGATTTTGTGTACTGCCTGTGAGCACTCCAGTCGTTACATCTCATTTGCTGTTTTTGTTGGTGAGTTTCATGAAAATAAACATGTGGAACTCTATGCACGCTGCGCCTTGGTCCGCTCATTTCAACGAACGTGACAGAAGATCCCACCTCAACTGGACCAAGCAGCGTGCCCGGGAGAAGATGGCATCCTGGTCTATAGAGGAGGTTGAGGAGAGAATAGCCTGGACTTGGGAGGAAGTATTGGAGAGATATGAAAGCCTGCCGGGTAAGCAGGCGGAAGCAGCGAAGGAGCATCAACGACGACTCCGGGGGTCGCAACCACGACGCAAGCACGAGAAGCAGCGTGTGACCGTTCAGGCACCATGTTATGCAGTGATACGCACTGTGTCTCCAGTGCGCATTCACAGCCCGGTGCGCTCTGTGCCAACTCCCCGCACTTGCCGTGCGAAAATGAGCAACCAGCCAGGACGGGTTGTGCCGGCTCAGCGCTCCTGGTCTCCAGTACGTCTCCTCGGACCAGGATATCCTGCGCCGGCTCTACGCACTGTGTTTAAAGTGCGCCTTCACAGCCCGGTGCGTCCTGTGCCAGCGCCCCGCACTTGCCGGGCTAAAGAGAGCATCCAGCCAGGACGCGTTGTGCCAGTTCTTTGCTCCAGACCTCCAGTGCGCCTCCACGGTCCAGTATATCCTGTGCCAGCTCCATGCACCCGGCCTCCAGTGCGTGTATCCAGCCTGGTACGTCCTGTGCCTGCTCCGCGCACGAAGCCTCCAGTTATGATCCATGGCCCGACGCCTCCAGTGATGATCCATGGCCCGGAGCCTCCAGTGATGATCCATGGCCCGGAGCATCCAGTGATGATCCATGGCCAGGAGCCTCCAGTGATGATCCATGGCCCGGAGCCTCCAGAGACGATCCAAGGTCCGGAGCCTCCAGAGACGATCCAAGGTCCGGAGCCTCCGGCGACGGTCGGCGGTCCGGAGCCTCCGGCGACGGTCGGCGGTCCGAAGCCTCCGGCGACGGTCGGTCCGGAGCCTCCGGCGAAGATCCACGGTCCTGAGTCCCTGGTGACGATCTACGGTCCGGTTCCTCCGGCGACAATCCACGGTCCGGAGCCTCCGGCGACGATCCACAGTCCGGTTCCACGGAAGCAGAGGGATCAGCGAGCGGAGCGGGGTCTACCTCCCGAACTGGAGCCGCCACCGAGGCTAGATGCCCACCCGGACCCTCCCCCATGGAGTCAGGTTTTGCAGCCGGAGTCCGCATCTTTGGAGGTGGGTAATGAGAGAGCCTTTTTATTTCTCTATTTGGTTAGGTCGGGGTGTGATTTGGGTGGGCATTCTAGTTTTTCTATTTCTTTGTTGGCCGGGTATGGTTCCCAATCAGAGGCAGCTGTCTATCGTTGTCTCTGATTGGGGATCATACTTAGACAGCCTTTTTTCCACCTTTAGTTTGTGGGATCTTGATTTTGTGTAGTGCCTGTGAGCACTCCAGTCGTTACGTCTCGTTTGCTGTTTATTGTTTTTGTTGGTGAGTTTCATGAAAATAAACATGTGGAACTCTATGCACGCTGCGCCTTGGTCCGCTCATTTCAACGAATGTGACACGTGGCCTTTTATTGTCCTCAGCACAAGGTGCACCTGTGTAATGATCATGTGTTTAATCAGCTTCTTTATATGCGTGGATAGATGAACTTGGCAAAAGAGAAATGCTGTCACGCTCTGACCTTAGATATCTCAGTTTTTCTTATATTTTGGTTAGGTCAGGGTGTGACTAGGGTGGGTACGCTAGTTTGTATGTCTAGGGTTTTTGTATGTCTAGGGGTTTTGTATGTTTAGGGGTTTTGTATGTCTAGGTGTATTGTATGTCTATGTTGGCCTGATATGGTTCCCAATCAGAGACAGCTGTTTATCGTTGTCTCTGATTGGGGATCATATTTAGCTAGCCATTTACCTTTTGTGTTTGTGGGATCTTGTTCTATGTTTAGCTGCCTGTCTGCACTATTCGTATAGCTTCACATTTCGTTCGTTGTTCTTTATTGTTTTTGTTTAAGTGAGTTTCTCTTTATGAAAAGTATGTGGAACTCTATGCACGCTGCGCCTTGGTCACATCTTTACGGCGATCGTGACAAATGCTCACTAACAGAGATTTAAACAAATTCGTGCACAACATTTTTGAGAAATAAGCTTTTTGTGAATACGGACAATTTTGGGGAAGTTTTATTTCAGCTCAGGAAAAATGGGACCAACCCATGTTACATTGTCACGCCCTGACCATAGAGAGCCATTATTTCTCTATGGTATAGTAGGTCAGGGCGTGAATAGGTGGTGATCTATTATTTATATGTCTATGTTGTGTTCTAGTTTCTTTTTCTATGTTGGTGTTTTGTATGATTCCCAATTAGAGGCAGCTGCTAATCGTTGTCTCTAATTTGGGATCATATTTATTAAGTAGTTTTTCCCACCTGTGTTTGTGGGATATTGTTTATGTGTAGTTGCATGTTAGCACTCCATTGTCGTCACGTTTCGTTTATTCTTTATTGTTTTGTTATGTGGTTCACTTACTTTAAATAAATAAAGATGTGGAACACAGATCACGCTGCACGTTGGTCCGAGTATGCTTCCAACGATCGTGACATACGTTTTGATTTTTGTTCAGTATAGTTGCCTACGTGAGCCTACTCTGCCTTAGCCGTTTGAGGGAGTGATGAACACATACTCCTGTATCTGTGAGAATCAGGGTTTCCGCTCAATGCAAGACGTTTCCATCTGTGGTGTCCACTGATCGATTTATAAGCAAAGATGTTGGTCGGAACAGGTACCACAACCATGCAGGTCTCCAAAACGGGGGACTTTATATCTAAGAGGTTTAAGAACACCTTCCTAATATTGAGTTATACACTCAAACCGGTGTGCCTGGCACCTACTATCATTTACTGTTCAAAGACACTTAAGTATTTTGTCTTGCCCATTCACTCTCTGAATGGCACACATACACAATCCATGTCTCAATTCTCTCAAGGCTTAAAAATCCGTCTTTAACCTGTCTCTTCCCCTTCATCTACACTGATTGAAGTGGATTAAACAAGTGACATCAATAAGGGATCATAGCTTTCACCTGGATTCACCTGGTCAGTCTATGTCATGGAAAGATAATGTTTTGTACAATCAGTGTATATTTTTCATATTATATTTTCAGATGATAAACATGTAGTTACGGCCCTGGTTGTATTACAGCGTGGTAATGAAAAAGTAATGCCTTGTTATATAATTATACTCTCTAGCATCCTCACCCTCTTCCTTAGTGGATTCTGCTAAGGAACCTTATCCAGGACAGCTAGCTCATTCATTCTTAGAAAAACATTCAATTCCTTTCTCAGTGAATTCATATCACACACTTTAGTAACTCATATGATTAATCTATTCATCATCTGCAGGGGCGATGACTAAGGATTCCATTTTGCTTTTCTTTATTTAGTTTTCTTCTTTTTAAAACCAGACAACCTCATAGTGAATGGGTGAGTGTGTGGGAGGGACACACCATTGAGCAAACTACTGTAAAGCAGGAAACACCATTTCCATAATTGTGCTTCCACTACTAGGCTTTGTTGCCTTTGCTGAACTACTGACTCAGCTTGACCCACTGGTCAGACATTTCTTAAATCTCTTAACGGTTAAGATAAAGAAATACGTTAGGATTATGGGGAGCCCATACAACCAGAATGGGAGATGTAACAGTCACTTTGGCCTTGGGCTCATACAACACTATACTGTTATAATGCCATTGGGCCTTCAGTGCTGTATATTCTGCTGTATATTCTGTAGTAGTAATAATGGGAAAATTTTAACAGTTACATATCGGGATACTATTTTTGATAATATATCTTGATACCAGAATATATTTTTTGCCCTACAGTAGTAGGCTGTACCTGCACCAAAACCCCAGTATTTTTCCTTCTTAGCATGTTCTCCATCTTCTTTTTAAATAGGAAGCCAATTAGTTTTAAACACTTCGATTTCCATGACTGATCAAAACTCGTTCTCATGGCTTCCTCTTGTCCCTCTGAAGCAGACATATGGTGAGAAATATGTTTGGAGCATTGAATCGCAATAAAATCACAGTATGAAATTGCAATACATATAGAATTGTGAGAATTGTAATACATATTCTATCGCTACCTAAGTATAGTGATAATATCATGAGGTCCCTGGCAATTCCCAGCCCTATTTACGGTAAATAGAGTTCCAGGCCACCACCTTCCATTAATAAGCATGCTATTACACATGACATACCACAACATGCCATAGGAGTAACATTTCATGTTAAACAATCACACCTGGGATAGAACTACTCTTGTGTAAAATATCCCCATGGCATGGGATACCTATTACATGACTCTCTATATAGACTTCTCACAAAAACAGAAACTATATTTTCTAACCATTCCAGTGCAGATTGATTTGAAAGGGTTAAAAGTAGCACAAGGCTAATAGATTCCATTAAACATGAATCACCTTTAATACAACCTTCTCCAACCTCTAAGGCCCCAAACAGCCCTGCAGTGGAGAGAGAGAGCGATGACGATGAGGGAATTCCCTGTCCTTAATGTTCTCTCCCTCCATCCTTTTCTCTCTTTCTCAGTCCCTCCACCCATCCCTCAGTCTTAATTTCTCTCATTTCTCTGAATCTCTTGTCTCTCTCTCTTTCGCTTTTCTCTCTCGGTCTCTCTGTCTATATATATCCTTTTATGTCAGTCTGCCAACTCAGGCTCTGAGTACATCTGGCTGGTGAGAGAAGAGAGAGAAGAGGGGACATGGAAAATGGGCCTGAAACACACACAGCCTTATCATCTGGACATCTGCTTTGTCCCCTGCCACCTTCTGCCGCACACACACACGCATGCAGGCACATACACACGTGTACACAGGCACACACGCAGGCGCACAAGCATGCACACACATGCACACTAACACATGTAAGATCCCACACACATGTACTCACACACACAGTAGTTCAGAGAAGGGGTCCTTGAATAGTGAGGTATGAGAAATGCTTGAAGGGATTTGAACGGTGATTCTGCAGCTATTTAGCCAGCCAACATCCAACAGCGGGAAGCAGGCATGCAGCAGGCAGGTAGAGAGCCAGTGGCATTTATTCATGGTTGCGAAGGGAAGCCAGGCTTCTCCCAAAATTTGACCAATAAAAAAATAAACATTAAATAATGTATCTATCATCCCTGTCTTTCATAATTTTCCTTCAATTCACAAGTGGCCGAATCGATCTCAACAGAGAAAGCGTCCGATCAAGTGAAACAGCTCCCCTCTGTCTCAGTATGTGTAGCCCATGTATCTGATTCTGTCTGGTCAAAAAGAGTATGACATAATTGCTGCCCGTAGCATTGAATTCAATAGCAGCAGAAGTCAGCAAGCATTTGGCATCAATGATAAAACAATTTATAAAAGAATATCCAATCATCGTTGATCTAACTAAAAAATATATTGTTTTGTTTTACCCCTTTTTTCTCCCCAATTTCGTGGTATCCAATTGGTAGTAGTTACAGTCTTGTCTCATCACTGCAACTCCCGTACGGACTCGGGAGAGGCGAAGGTCGAGAGCCATGCGTCCCCCGAAACACAACCCAAACAAGCCGCACTGCTTCTTGACACAACGCACATCCAACCCGGAAGCCAGCCGCACCAATGTGTCGGAGGAAACACCGTACACCTACTGACCTGGTCAGCGTGCACTGCACCCGGCCCACCACAGGAGTCGCTAGTGCGCGATGAGACAAGGATATCCCTGCTGGCCAAACCCTCCCCAACTCGGATGACGCTGGGCCAAATTGTACGTCGCCCCATGGACCTCCCGGTCGCGGCCGGCTGCAACAGAGCCTGGGCTCAAACGCAGAATCTCTGGTGGCACAGCTAGCACTGCGATGCAGTGCCTTAGACCACTGCGCCACCCGGGAGGCCGAGCTAAACTAAATTGAGGTCAACTGTGAATGGTCCTGGTGCACCAAAGAAAAGTGTCAAGGGGAGCCAGTTTGGATTCACACCAATCACATCAAAGGCAAAATGTCATTGACATAAAAAAAATTGTGTCGTTGTCCTCTGGTGGCTAGCTAGCTAAAATCAGCCCTTTCCTAAATTAGTGAAGGATGGAGATGGGTATTTGGATTTTATATGATTATAACGGTGATTCTGATCCAACCATAAATTCATATATTGTACCCCAGGCCTGAGAGGATGGAAATTCAATATAGAAAGCTGACGTTAACTAGCTTGCTCATAATTGCCCATACGAGAAATCCAGGTAGCCTAGTCTAGTACAACAAAAACTAAAAGTGTGTACTGTATGACAGTCAGACAGTTTTGGCAACATGAAAGACAGGAGCGTGGCATTTGCGCACACACACGCATACACAAATCAGTACCATGGAACGCCACATGATATTTAACTAACGTTGATTGGACTAAATCGTTTTTGGTATCTTAAAGATGTCACTGTATTAGACTAAGCATAGGCTCGAGAGTTGATTTGATGATGTTGCAATGGTGAAGTTGAAATGGTGCTGGAATATTGGAAGCAGCTCCTGTTTTCTATGCGGCTTGTGGTAATTATCAATGGTTCTAGATCAATAGTTGTTCAGTAGTCTTAAAATGTCTGAAACATTAACTTGCTTTACCATGCTTTAGGTCATGTAACTGTTTGTTACATGCAATATTTGCTTTGTGTACTTCACCGGTCAGATGTTGCTCTCCGGTTTTGTGATGAAACAATCGTGTGGCTGAATTTATTGTTCCCTGTGTGACTGTTATCTTTTTGTTGTTTCGGCCTTATTATATCACGGTGGAAAACTAACAAGTTATAAAGCAAATAACGCAATTATCACAACACATAGGTTGTAATATGGCTTTTCCTGGCTTGGCTTCCTTAGTGATTTTACATACGAACCGCCACTGTAGAGAGCCAGAGCCTGGGGGAACAGGCCTAGGATACCATTCAAAGCCTGGCACAGTCAAGCTTCCTCCAAGGGGACATCCCTATACCCAAGCCCCAGGAAAAACACCTCCACAGCACGCACGCACGCACGCACGCACGCACGCACGCACGCACGCACACACACACACACACACACACACACACACACACACACACACACACACACACACACACACACACACACACACACACACACACACACACACACACACACAGATGACCGACACTCATACAAATACACACACACACACAAAATATATACAGTGGGGAGAACAAGTATTTGATACACTGCCGATTTTGCAGGTTTTCCTACTTACAAAGCATGTAGAGGTCTATAATTTCTATCATGGGTACACTTCAACTATGAGAGACGGAATCTAAAACAAAAATCCAGAAAATCACATTGTATGATTTTTAAGTAATTAATTTGCATTTTATTGCATGACATAAGTATTTGATACATCAGAAAAGCAGATCTTAATATTTGGTACAGAAACCTTTGTTTGCAATTACAGAGATCATACGTTTCCTGTAGTTCTTGACCAGGTTTGCACACACTGCAGCAGGGATTTTGGCCAACTCCTCCATACAGATCTTCTCCAGATCCTTCAGGTTTCGGGGCTGTCGCGGGGCTATACGGACTTTCAGCTCCCTCCAAAGATTTTCTATTGGGTTCAGGTCTGGAGACTGGCTAGGCCACTCCAGGACCTTGAGATGCTTCTTACGGCGCCACTCCTTAGTTGCCCTGGCTGTGTGTTTCGGGTCGTTGTCATGCTGGAAGACCCAGCCACGACCCATCTTCAATGCTCTTACTGAGGGAAGGAGGTTGTTGGCCAAGATCTCGCGATACATGGCCCCATCCATCCTCCCCTCAATACGGTGCAGTCATCCTGTACCCTTTGCAGAAAAGCATCCCCAAAGAATGATGTTTCCACCTCCATGCTTCACGGTTGGGATGGTGTTCTTGGGGTTGTACTCATCCTTCTTCTTCCTCCAAACACGGCGAGTGGAGTTTAGACCAAAAAGCTCTATTTTTGTCTCATCAGACCACATGACCTGCTCCCATTCCTCCTCTGGATCATCCAGATGGTCATTGGCAAACTTCAGACGGGCCTGGACATGCGCTGGCTTGAGCAGGTGGACCTTGCGTGCGCTGCAGGATTTGAATCCATGACGGTGTAGTGTGTTACTAATGGTTTTCTTTGAGACTGTGGTCCCAGCTCTCTTCAGGTCATTGACCAGGTCCTGCCGTGTAGTTCTGGGCTGATAACTCACCTTCCTCATGATCATTGATGCCCCACGAGGTGAGATCTTGCATGGAGCCCCAGACCGAGGGTGATTGACCGTCATCTTGAACTTCTTCCATTTTCTAATAATTGCGCCAACAGTTGTTGCCTTCTCACCAAGCTGCTTGCCTATTGTCCTGTAGCCCATCCCAGCCTGTTGCATGTCTACAATTTTATCCCTGATGTCCTTATACAGCTCTCTGGTCTTGGCCATTGTGGAGAGGTTGGAGTCTGTTTGATTGAGTGTGTGGACAGGTGTTTTTTATACAGGTAACGAGTTCAAACAGGTGCAGTTAATACAGGTAATGAGTGGAGAACAGGAGGGCTTCTTAAAGAAAAACTAACAGGTCTGTGAGAGCCGGAATTCTTACTGGTTGGTAGGTGATCAAATACTTATGTCATGCAATAAAATGCAAATTAATTACTTAAAAATCATACAATGTGATTTTCTGGATTTTTGTTTTAGATTCCGTCTCTCACAGTTGAAGTGTACCTATGATAAAAATTACAGACCTCTACATGCTTTGTAAGTAGGAAAACCTGCAAAATCGGCAGTGTATCAAATACTTGTTCTCCCCACTGTACGTTTTACAGTTCAGAGAGAATGTAACTATCTTCTCAATTTCAAGTTGTATTAGTCGTACGTTTATTAGTCGTTCTCTCTGCTCTTTGAATTAACAATGCCACTCACAGCTCTTCTCTCCACCTTTACTTGTTTCCTTATACTTTTCTCTCCCTCCCTCTCTCCCACCCTCCATTTTCCCTCCCCCTTCCTCCGTCTCTAAGTGCCCAGTTGTCAAAGTCGGCTGCAGCTGAGCTAATGAAGACATTTGAAGAGATTTATTATCGAGAGAGAAAGAGAGAGATAGAACAGAAGAGAGAGAAAGATAGAATAGGGGAGATGGAGCGAGAGAGACAGAGAGAGAGAGAGCGATGGAGAGGAAGATATGGAGAGAAAGAGAGGGTGCAAGCAATCCGAAGAGCAAATTAACAAATAGAGTAGGCGAGAGTGTATATACCGGAGAGAGAAAGGCAGTGAAGGCGAGAGAGAAAGAGGGAAGGGCTGATGAAGACTGAAAGAAAAAAGGCTGCAGAGAGAGACGATAGGGGGAAAAGAGAAAGCGATAAAGGGTATAGAGGGAGAGAGAGATCCGACAGAAAGGTATAGAGAGAGAGGCACCAGGAGCTCTCTCCCTCAGTAACAGTAGCAGTCCAACAGTATGAGTGACGCTGTAACTCACCGTCTGTGCCAGGTCTGGTATTCCAATGCGGATCACCAGAGTGTTGCCCTGTGGCTCCTCCATGCCTCCTCCTGCACTGGGGCTCCGCTCCCGAGCGGGACGGAAAGAGAAAACACCGACAGAAACAGGAGTGCCGCTGTCCTCTTCCTGTGAGCTGCCGCTGTCAGAGCTGGCCCCCTGGCTGCCGTTGGTGTGTGTGTAGGGGGGTGTGTGTGAGTGTGTGTGCGTGTGCTAGTCCTGCTGTGGAGAGTTGGGTGGCTCATGTTTGCCGGCTGCAGGACGCAGAGGCATGCTCCGTGTAAGGGGCTCTCTCTGCGCTCGCTTTGTCCACACACACACACACTGCTCTCACTCGCTGGCTCACGCTCTCGCTAGACACACACACCACTCGCACCGCACATCACTCACCTGGGAGAGAAAGACAGAGGGAGAGAGGTGTGGAAGGGGGAGTGGAAGGGAGATGGGGAGAGGGGAGGAAACGGGGGGCAACAGAGGATCAGAGGATGAAGGGGAGGGAGAGAGGGGAGGAAACCATGTTAGATTTTGATAAGCAACGAGAGAATGTGTGACTGAAACTGAGATGAGATGAACAGATAACTGCAGAAAGGAATAGATAATTACTTCATGGTGTAAAAATAATCTTACTCTGTATGATTTAGTAGAAGATAAACATAATAATACAATCTCCAAATGGCATACATACTTTGATATTCATTCATTAAATAAGAAGCAAACTTCTGAAATGGAGATAAAAAGCAGTTCTTTTTGAGGAGAAGGTGGATTTCTGAGTGGATCCTTCAGTCACATTTAGGCCCAGCATGAGACCCAGCAAACCAAAATTGGTTCTATGTTCTAATAACACAAAAACTGTCCAGTCGTGCTGATGATTATACAATGTTTGTATAAAACGTTCTCCTGATGTTGCAAGAATGTTCCTAGAACACATTTCATCTGTTCTTTAAATGTTCCCAGAATGTTTCATTAGGTTGTGGGAACAGTCTGTTGAGCACATTGTGGGGTCATCACAAAATATATGTTCCCAAAACACAAAAGCTGTCCAGTTGTGTGGATGATTGTAATATTTATTTTCACCTGATGTTACAAGAATGTTCTTAGGCCAGAACACATTTTTTTCTGTTATTAAAAACTTACCAGAATGTGTTTTTTAGGTTGTGGGTACATTGTGGGGATATGACAATAGATATATTCCCAAAACACTATAACTGCCCAGTTGTGCTGACATTCAGGTAACGTTTGTATCTGGGTGCAAAAAACATTCCTTTTATGTTGCAAGAATGTTCACACAACAGCCTTTCTGAGTTCTATAGGTTCACAGAATATTTAATTAGGTTGTGGGAACAGTGTGGATACATTACAAGAGATAGGTTCCCAAAACATAAAATATGCTCAGTTGGGATGACATTCATACAACGTTTAAATTATGTTGCACAGAACACTCCTATAATGTTGCAAGACTATTATTGTGATATTCACGAAGGTTGCACAGAACATTCCAACAATGTTGCACAACGTTTCTAAATTTCCAAATAAGTCAGTTTTTATGACGTTCATAGCATGTTGTCTAATATGGTCTGAGTTAATGACGTGATGTTAGTCACAGGGTCTCTCAGTGTCAGATCGATGGCGGTACTCTGTAGGCGTTAACTTTCAATCCTCCCCCTGCTCTGCCTCTCTCTGATTGAACCACTCTGCTCTGCCTTTCTGTTGCACCATTCTGCTCTGCCTTTCTGTTGCAGCACTCTGCTCTGCTCTGCCTCTGTCTCTGTTGCAGCACTCTGCTCTGCTCTGCCTCTGTCTCTGTTGGAACACTCTGCTCTGCCTCTCTCTCTGTTGGGACACTCTGCTCTGCCTCTCTCTCTGTTGGGACACTCTGCTCTGCCTCTCTCTCTGTTGGGACACTCTGCTCTGCCTCTCTCTCTGTTGGGACACTCTGCTCTGCCTCTCTCTCTATTGGAGCACTCTGCTCTGCCTCTCTCTCTGTTGGAGCACTCTGCTCTGCCTCTCTCTCTGTTGGAGCACTCTGCTCTGCCTCTCTCTCTGTTGGAGCACTCTGCTCTGCCTCTCTCTCTGTTGGAGCACTCTGCTCTGCCTCTCTCTCTGTTGGAGCACTCTGCTCTTCCTCTCTCTCTGTTGGAGCACTCTGCTCTGCCTCTCTCTCTCTGTTGGAGCACTCTGCTCTGCCTCTCTCTCTCTGGTGGAGCACTCTGCTCTGCCTCTCTCTCTGTTGGAGCACTCTGCTCTGCCTCTCTCTCTGTTGGACCACTCTGCTCTGCCTCTCTCTCTCTGTTGGAGCACTCTGCTCTGCCTCTCTCTCTCTGTTGGAGCACTCTTTTCTGCCTCTCTCTCTCTGTTGGAGCACTCTGCTCTGCCTCTCTCTCTGTTGGAGCACTCTGCTCTGCCTTTCTGTTGGAGCACTGCTGTGCCTTTCTGTTGCAGCACTCTGCTCTGCTTCTCTCTGTTGGAGCACTCTGCTCTGCCTCTCTCTGCTGGAGAACTCTGCTCTGCTCTGCCTCTCTCTCTCTGTTGCAGCACTCTGCTCTGCCTCTCTCTCTCTGTTGGATCACTCTGCTCTGCCTTTCTGTTGCAGCACTCTGCTCTGCCTTTCTGTTGCAGCACTCTGCTCTGCCTCTCTCTCTGTTGGAGCACTCTGCTCTGCCTCACTCTCTCCTGTTGGAACACTCTGCTCTGCCTCTCTCTCTCCTGTTGGAACACTCTGCTCTGCCTCTCTCTCTCCTGTTGGAACACTCTGCTCTGCCTCTCTCTCTGTTGGAGCACTCTGCTCTGCCTTTCTGTTGGAGCACTGCTGTGCCTTTCTGTTGCAGCACTCTGCTCTGCTCTGCCTCTCTCTGTTGGAGCACTCTGCTCTGCCTCTCTCTGCTGGAGAACTCTGCTCTGCTCTGCCTCTCTCTCTCTGTTGCAGCACTCTGCTCTGCCTCTCTCTCTGTTGGAGCACTCTGCTCTGCCTCTCTCTCTGTTGGAACACTCTGCTCTGCCTCTCTCTCTGTTGGAACACTCTGCTCTGCCTCTCTCTGTTGGGACACTCTGCTCTGCCTCTCTCTCTGTTGGAGCACTCTGCTCTGCCTCTCTCTCTGTTGGAGCACTCTGCTCTGCCTCTCTCTCTGTTGGAGCACTCTGCTCTTCCTCTCTCTCTGTTGGAGCACTCTGCTCTGCCTCTCTCTCTCTGTTGGAGCACTCTGCTCTGCCTCTCTCTCTCTGGTGGAGCACTCTGCTCTGCCTCTCTCTCTCTGTTGGAGCACTCTGCTCTGCCTCTCTCTCTCTGTTGGAGCACTCTGCTCTGCCTCTCTCTCTCTGTTGGAGCACTCTGCTCTGCCTCTCTCTCTGTTGGAGCACTCTGCTCTGCCTTTCTGTTGGAGCACTGCTGTGCCTTTCTGTTGCAGCACTCTGCTCTGCTCTGCCTCTCTCTGTTGGAGCACTCTGCTCTGCCTCTCTCTGCTGGAGAACTCTGCTCTGCTCTGCCTCTCTCTCTCTGTTGCAGCACTCTGCTCTGCCTCTCTCTCTCTGTTGGATCACTCTGCTCTGCCTTTCTGTTGCAGCACTCTGCTCTGCCTTTCTGTTGCAGCACTCTGCTCTGCCTCTCTCTCTGTTGGAGCACTCTGCTCTGCCTCGCTCTCTCCTGTTGGAACACTCTGCTCTGCCTCTCTCTCTCCTGTTGGAACTCTCTGCTCTGCCTCTCTCTCTGTTGGAGCACTCTGCTCTGCCTTTCTGTTGGAGCACTGCTGTGCCTTTCTGTTGCAGCACTCTGCTCTGCTCTGCCTCTCTCTGTTGGAGCACTCTGCTCTGCCTCTCTCTGCTGGAGAACTCTGCTCTGCTCTGCCTCTCTCTCTCTGTTGCAGCACTCTGCTCTGCCTCTCTCTCTCTGTTGCAGCACTCTGCTCTGCCTCTCTCTCTCTGTTGGATCACTCTGCTCTGCCTTTCTGTTGCAGCACGCTGCTCTGTCTCTCTCTCTGTTGGAGCACTCTGCTCTGCCTCGCTCTATCCTGTTGGAACACTCTGCTCTGCCTCGCTCTCTCCTGTTGGAACACTCTGCTCTGCCTCTCTCTCTCCTGTTGGAACACTCTGCTCTGCCTCTCTCTCTCCTGTTGGAACACTCTGCTCTGCCTCTCTCTGTTGGAGCACTCTGCTCTGCCTCGCTCTCTCCTGTTGGAACACTCTGCTCTGCCTCTCTCTCTCTGTTGGAACACTCTGCTCTGCCTCTCTCTCTCCTGTTGGAACACTCTGCTCTGCCTCTCTCTGTTGGAACACTCTGCTCTGCCTCTCTCTCTCTGTTGGAGCACTCTGCTCTGCCTCTCTCTCTCTGTTGGAACACTCTGCTCTGCCTCTCTCTCTCCTGTTGGAACACTCTGCTCTGTTGGAGCACTCTGCTCTGCCTCGCTCTCTCTCTGTTGGAACACTGCTCTGCTCTGCCTCTCTCTCTCTGTTGGAGTACTCTGCTCTGCTCTGCCTCTCTCTCTGTTGGAACACTTTGCTCTGCCTCTCTCTCTGTTGGAGCACTCTGCTCTGCTCTGCCTCTCTGCCATCCTTCTTCCAACAATTGATAGTGCAGTGCCCAGTTGATAATCACCCTAATCATTTCCTTGAAGCTGAACCTAAACTATACATAAACTAATTTCACACATAACAGATTCAATAAAAAATAAAAAGTATGATGGGGAGAAACGGGGAGAATGTGTGAGCTGTTGAGTGAGGGGAAGCAAAATATCCATAATTATGTAATCACCCTTTCTGAATGAAGAACAGGGACATTCTATTGTATTGATCCATTTAAAATGGTATCTACACTATATCAGCACCGAACCAGTCTAATCTGGCCTACTTGGAGTAGGCTACACAGTGAGAGCTTGTGTAATTGTCCATGCTGAATGCTTTCACTATCTGGGTAAATATCCACACCAGGTAGTAGGTGAGTAAGAGAATGTGGTGATGGGGCTTGTGGAACCTTAGATTGGCAAGAGGAGAAATGTCTGGTCGGCACCATGGACAAAGTGAGATGGGAGCTCCCTCCCTCTGCTCAAAATAAGGCACCTGCACAGCGGTTGTACTCCACAAAGGTGCAGAAATATTACAAGAAGAAAAAATACGAATTTGGATGTTACCCAAGGCGTTCATAAACACAACCAAATTAGTATTTTTGCAATAGCATATATGAAATGTTTTAAGTACACTGTTAGAATGTTGCATTCAGAATGACTGCTCATCAGCTTGATGGGGGGTCCATTGAGGGCCAGCGGTTCTAGTGATAAAATAAAGTGATGTGGGTTAAGGAAGGCAACTTTCCTCAGTGGTGTTGATTTGCTGTGATTTTTGCAAAGTACTGTACATGTGTGAAGTGTTAGCAGAAAACACTAACTTGGTAACACTAAATTTCACCTTCCATAAATCATTCTGGACATTCGTTGCTGCTTATGACAGATGTTGCCTTGGGGATGTTCTTGACAAGAAGTTAGCCATGTTTAGATAGAAGCACTGTTGTCAGTGGGACACCATGTGTCATAACATGCGTCTTATCGTGCATGACAATATGATGGTATCTAAAGTTCAATGAACTTTGAAGCTTTGAAACCATAATACATGATATACAGTTGGTCCGTAGAGTCAGTGTCAGAGGCAGCTCTGTTCCCCAGGTGTTAGTTATCCTGACCCCACAGTGTGTCTGCGAGGTGCTGCCGCTCACTTTTCACTGCTCTCTGCTGGTCGATCTGCCGGTGTAATCTCGTTAACGGTGGTGCGGCAGCACGGAAGGTAGCCTACCAGTAGGTAATACACCGGGGGACTTAGCAGATCAGTCAGCCGTGCACTTCAGGTGGTGAGAGAAAGAGGCTCTGTGCAACCTGTAACCCCTTGGCTTTTTCTCCCATCCACATCCTGAGGTAAATTCTGCTGACTCTCATCATTCCTCTCGTGATCAGGGACTGATTCAGACCAGGGACACCAGGTGAGTGGATTCTCTGGCCAATCAGTGGCAATAATCACTTAATTTCTGGACTTCCAGGCTATACTGCCCATATCCTGTCTATTTTCTGCAGTTGGATAATAATCTGACTAACTCTTCTTCCCTATTTGCAGGGGAATGTTGTCCAAAGTGCTTGGCCTGGAGCAGTAGGATGTCCAGACAGTACACAATAGAGACTAGTCAGAAGGATTTCAGCCTCCTTGCATCATACTATACTCATATTTAGTGCAGTAGCTGCCAAGAGCATTTTTTGAGGAACATTGTGGGAACAACAAGTGTGTTTGATAGTGAGAGGAGAAGATAAATGGCAGCAGTAGACAATGGGATCATACACTATGACTTGGACAGGGGGAGGCATTGGGGAGCATAAAAAATACCCGGAGTAAGTGGTTGAAGATGGGGTGGTGTTGAGTTGTAGAAATGGTACATATTGACTAGCCTACTGTACATGTTAGCTGTAGCGGTAATACATGAAGGCTACGCTAAGGACTTTTGGAAGTATAGGAGTAATTTGACTGTAGTCAACATACTCTCCAGCCCAATGTTCCACAACATCATGAGGAATTCTAAACATACCAAACACACCCTGCCTCAACCCCCAGAACTATAGCCCTACCTCCTGCCCCCTCTCTTTCTCTCATCCCCTATCTATATCTCTCTCACCCCCTCTCCCTCCTTCCCTCTCTCTCCAGCCCTGTGAAAACAACGTTAATTATTTATGGGGGTGCCGAGTGGAGTGGCGTGAGGAAGCAGCGCAATGTATGCACTCTAAGATGTCTCCTTGGCTCCAGAGGGCCTTCCTACTGAAGGATTATAGGAGGAGAGTCACAGCATGACAACTGGCCCTTCTCTGCCAACAGCCCCAACACAGCCTTAAGACAGCCTTAAGACAGCCTGGCTTAACACAGCCTTTACACAACCAATAGCACAGCATTAACTCACCCCTAGCACACCCCTAACACACCTCTTAACAAAGCCTTAACACCAGTGGAGGCTGGCTGAGGGGAGGACAACTCATAATAATGTCTGGAACAGAGTCATTACAGCCATTCCGCTCCAGCCATTACCACGAGCTCGTTCTCCCCAATTAAGGTGCCACCAACCTCCTGTGCCTAACACAGCCTTAACACATCCTTAACATAGCCCTAACATAGCCCTTAACTCAGCCCTAACACAGCCTTAACACAACACTTAACACAGCCCCAACACAGCCATTAACAAAGCCCTAACACAGCCTTACACATAGCCCTTAACACAGCACTAAAACACAGCCCTTAACACAGCCCCAACACAACCCCAACACATCCCTAACACCCAACAGAGCCCCAACACATTCTTATCACAGCCCTAACACAGCCCCTACACAACCCCAACACAACCCCAATACAGCCCTAACACAAACAACGCCCTAACACAGCCCCTACACAACCCCAACACAACCCCAATACAGCCCTAACACAAACAACGCCCTAACACAGCCCCATCATAGCTTTCACATAGACCCAACATAGCACTAACACCAACACAGCCCTAACACAGTCCTATGTTATCCCTGCCTTGAATGGAAATATTTGGGATGGAGGGAAGGGAGACAGGGTGTCGGATGGAGTGGATGAGAGAAAGAGGAGGAATGAGTGAGGAAGGGGAAACGGGAGAGAGAGACAGAAAGAAGTGTAAAAGAGAGAAAATTGTGACAGTGACTGGTTTTGACAGCCCTTGCAGTCATTTAGCCTGTGGGCTGACTAGTGAATGTGAAAGTGTTTACGCCTCCCCTAAGAGCCTGCTTCACACTGCTCTCCGCTGGTCTCCAACAGATGTTACATACTTCAGGCACACATACAGGTCACCTAGGGTCACATTAACCCACTGGACCACCTTTAGCTTATCCCTAGGCTAATAGGCCCGGATACCATGATATGCATGTCAGAGCAGTTTTAATGCAATGCTATCACCATACAGTGCTATCTGAAGATGTCCACAATGAGATTAACTGTGGATGAGCACAGAACCAGTATAATCTGAACACACTTCAGGCTATTTACTGTGAAATTATATTGTGTTGTTTGTAGCTACATCCCTAGTCCTGTGATATTGTATGTACTTGGCTACACCATGACTGTAAAAACCATTGATCGCTAAATCCGGAGAAATGAGGGACCATGTAAAAACTGTTGGTCACAAAATCCTGCTAAAAGGACCATCTAAGGTCTCCCGAGTGGCGCAGCGGTCTAAGGCGCTGCATCGCAGTGCTATCTGCGTTACTACAGATTCTGGTTCAATACCGGGCTGTGTCGCAGCCGGCCACGACCAGGAGACCCATGAGGCAGTTCACAATTGGCCCGGGATGTCCTTGTCTCATTGTGCTCTAGCGACTCCTGTGGCGGGCCGGGAGCATGCACGCTGACACAGTAGCCAGGTGTACAGTGTTTCCACTGACACATTGGTACGGCTGGCTTCCTGGTTAAATGAACATTGTGTCAAGAAGCAGTGCATCTTGGCAGGTCATGTTTCGCAGGACACACGGCTCTCGACCTTCACCTCTCTTGAGTCCGTACGGGAGTTGCAGGGATGGGACAAGACTGTGACTACCAATTGGGGTAAAAAAGCTGGTATGCCCTCACCTGTCTGAGCGGTCTGCTGTAAATGCCCACTATAGTGCTGTCCGGTTAGAAGAACATGATGTTCAGGTCCATCACTGTACTCTGGATAGTCACCCGCAGACACAGCTTTTTCCATTTGAAGATATTTATATGATTTTGGTAATCTGAAGGACTTGGAATCTTATTATTGTAGTTATTTTGATGCACGCACAACATTCAGACATTCGTCTTACTGTCGACAATAAAAAGTCCTCAGAAATATCAGTCTTCTCCCTTCGGACAAAGATTACACTTTGACCTGAATCCTGAATGGGTGGTTGCAGTGTCCAGATGCAGTGTCCAAGCGCTCTGATTGGTTGGGAATGGCAGGGCTATGATAGGTGAGGAATTGCTAAGGTAGACTGAGCAGCATGGCAAATCCTACCCAGCAGGACAGGCCGGGCTTAGCGGCCGCCCCGCTAAGAAGGTATCAGAGACGCAGAGACAGCCCTGGGCCGCCCCATGGAACGGCACACGGGTGGCAAAGTGCCCTCTAACTCAGCTGGTGCAGGGCAGCTGGGCCCCATCCTTGGATGCTGAGTACAATGCTGGAGGCTGGCCATGGCTGAAGCAGGTGGCTCACCTACTGCGACGGAGGAATGTGGCATGCCGGCAACAACTGTTGTTGGCAGCTCATTGGCTGCGGCTGAGGCTGGTGACTCTTTCACCGCTGCTGAGTGCGATGGCTCCCATGGTGGAGCATGTGAGGACCCCTGGGCAGGATCATCAAGTATCTGGAGGCAGGGGCCGACTGGGCCCCAGAGACGAGGTCAGGTGGTCTCCCATGTGGAAAGGGCTGAGGGTCATCCAAGGCAGCAGGCCCCCCGGGACAGGGAGCTGAGCGCCTAGAAGGGTAGGGGACTTGGAAACCCCTACTAAATCTGAAGATCGCAAGCCAGGTATGGTGGGAGGCTGCAAACCTAGCTGAACAGGGAACATATAGTCTTGCGCTAGTATAGGCAACTGGGTGCAGGCTGAGGACTGCCTAACTGCACACCTAGAGCAAATAACTCAGAGTCTAGCGGGACCGGAGACCCAGTACATAGAACTAGAGCAGGTGGCACTGAGGGAGCTGACTGCTTGCCAACTGAGGCTGGGGGCTGACAAACAATTGAGGGCAGATGCTGCAGACCTAGTGGGGCTGACTAAAGCTGGAGACAGTGAAACTAGAACGGCTGAAGGCTGGGAGCCTAGTGCTGATAATTTTAGGCTTGACAGGGAGAACATCTCTGGACCTGACAGGGAAACTGACTCTGAACCTGACAGGGAAACTGTCTCTGAACCTGACAGGGAAACTGTCTCTGAACCTGACAGGGAAACTGTCTCTGAACCTGACAGGGAAACTGTCTCTGAACCTGACAGGGAGAATAAATCTGAGCCTGACAGGGAAACTGTCTCTGAACCTGACAGGGAGAACAAATCTGAACCTGACACTGAACCTGACAAGGAAAATGACTCTGAACTTGTCAGGGAAACTGATGCTTGACTTGGAGAATCGTAGAGCTCTGGACCTACTAGAGAAAGTGGTACCTTTGAAAGTGGTAACCACCTGGGCTAGGGACTGAGGGCCGACAAATGCTGGTGACAACAGAACTATTGCAGCTTGAGACCAATGACCTAGTGCTAGGGACTGAGGGCAGACAAGGGCTGAGGACTGAGAACCTAGCACAGGTAACTTGTGGCATAGCAGGGTAGGAGGCTCTAAGCCTGGTGGGCTAAGGACCTGTGGGATGGCTATGTCTGGAGACTGCGAGCTTAGTACAGCGAACTTGGGGCCTAGTAAGGCAGGAGGCTCTAAACCTGGTGGGATAGGCAACTGCCTAACAAATAAGGCAGGGGGCTGCTATCTGAGCAGGGCAGGAGACTGCAGACCTGCAGACAGGGCGGTCTACATATGGCTTAGCTTGACAGGGGGCTCTAAGCCTGGCGGGCTAGGACATTGCATACACAATAAGGAGGGAGTCTGCGGTCCATGAAGAGCAGGATGTACTAAACATACTTAAAGGTCAGGACATACTTGGCCTACTGGGAAGGAAGGGAACTCTAAACCTGACCCTACCGGGAAGGAAGGGAACTCTGACTTTACAGCTTTACTGGGAAAAAGGGGAACTCTGACTGTACCAGGAAAGAAGGAAACTGTAACCCTACCAGGAAGGAAGGGAATTCTAAACCTACCATGGAGGCAGGATACACTATACTTACTTGAGGGCCAGGACACTCAAATCCTGGACACTTTACACCTGCCAGGTAGGCCAGAAACTGTAACTCTGACCCTACCGGAAATGAAGGGAACTCTGACCCTACCAGGAAGGAAGGGAACTGGACAACTAAGTCAGGGGAGACATCAGGGGGGACTTCTGGTGTGTCACCCAAGGTGATATCTGGCAGGTACCCTGAGGACCTTCGGGGCCGGAACTATCATGGTGCTAGCAGGGACTCAGGGACTCCAGGCTGTGACTAGAGAAACCCCAACGGGGTTGTACTTGACGTCTGCAGTAGCTGTAGGCTGTGGCTCCATCTGGCCTGGAGACTGGCTGGTAGTCTCTTAGATGAGAGAGGTGTGTAGGGCCCCTCTACTCATCTTCCTCAGGTACATGAGAGCTTTGTGTGGCGGTGTGGGCTGAGGTGGGTGGTGACAGGCGTCTCAAACCTCTTAGGGATGCAGGATAACTAGTCTGCATCCTGGGGTGTGGAAACTCCTTTTCTAGGTACTTCAACATCTCAACTATAGCAGATCAGAATCCGGCTAGAAGGACCATGTAAAAACTATTGGTCTGTAAATCCGGGGAAATTATGGATCATGTAAAAAAACTTTTGGTCACTAAATCCGTCTAGAAGGTCCATGTAAAAACAGTTGGCTAGTATGCCCTCACCCGTCTGAGCGGTCGTTTGTGAATGCCCTCACTATATACTTATAACTGATTGGTTTGGTTCTACCAACTATAGTGCTGTCTGGTTAGAACATGTTGTTCAGGCCAATAACACATACACACACACACACACACAAGCAGCGTTTTAAATATGAAGATGTTTATGTGATTTTGGTAATCCGAATGACTTGGAATCTTATTGTTGTGGTTACTTCGACAAGAAAAAGTCCTCAGAAACATGCGTCTTCTCCCTTCGGACAAAGATTACACTCTGACCTGAATGGGTGGATGCAGTGTCCAGATAGACATTTCCAAGCACTCTGATTTGTTAGGAATGGCAGGGCTATGATGGGTGAGGGCTAATTTAGGTAGGCTGAGCAGCTAAACTAACGGGACAACTAAAGGGACTGTGAGGGGAAGTTAGGTACAGAGAAGAGGAGCAGGACCGCCTTTATTACAATGACATTTTACAGAGGGGTATGTATTGTGGTATGCATAATCCCTAGTTGATCTGTAGCAGTACGATCCAAAATTAAATCTAGAATCGGCTTCCTATTTCGCAACAAAGCATCCTTCACTCATGCTGCTGTTAGGAATTTTGTTAATAAATAGTTAAAACAAATTCTAGCTTTAGATAAAACTATAACTAATTGAACTCTGCATGCCTGGGGAAAAGAGATTTGTGTTGTGGGTCATAAAATAAGCAGAAAGGGTCGTTAAACTATGGTTGAACTGACCCAACTTAGCCCTGAGGTGTTTAGATAAACTTTTTAGGTCTTCCATTATCTTGAGTTGTCTGCTAAAGTGGTAATCAATTATAGTGAGCCTTCAGGATAAATGATTATATGGTGTTTCATGTGAGTGCCCTGTGAGGTTAGAATGAACTTTTGAACCTGTTTTCTATTTGTCAGGACAATGAGACTCATTCTGTAACCTATGACGTCATATCTTGTATATAAACCTGTGTTTATGATCAAATGGGAGCGTGCTCCGAGAATAAACACTATTATTATCTAATTTTGATAAGACTGTATCCTGTCTATTTTATGTTAATAAGTATCTTACAAATTCTTATAAATAGACAGATTGAATTTAATTAATGAGTATATTGTAGGAATGATTTAATTCCACTAACAGCTGCCAAACATACCCTCGTAAAACTGACCATCCTACCAATCCTCGACTTCGGCGATGTCATCTATAAAATAGCCTCCAACACTCTACTCAACAAATTGGATGCGGTCTATCACAGTGCCATCCGTTTTGTCACCAAAGCCCGATATACTACCCACCACTGCGACCTGTACGCTCTCGTTGGCTGGCCCTCGCTTCACTCTCGTCGCCAAACCCACTGGCTCCAGGTCATCTACAAGTCTCTGCTAGGTCAGGCCCCGCCTTATCTCAGCTCACTGGTCACCATAGCAGCACCCACCCGTAGCACGCGATCCAGCAGGTATATCTCACTGGTCACCCCCAAAGCCAATTCATCCTTTGGCCGCCTTTCCTTCCAGTTCTCTGCTGCCAATGACTGGAACGAACTGCAAAAATCACTGAAGCTGGAAACTGATATCTCCCTCACTAGCTTTAAGCACCAGCTGTCAGAGCAGCTCACAGATCACTGCACCTGTACATAGCCAGTCTGTAAACAGCCCATCAAACTACCTCATGCCCATACTGTAGTTATTTATTTATCTTGCTCCTTTGCACCCCAGTATCTCTACTTGCACATTCATGTTCTGCACATCTACCATTCCAGTGTTTAATTGGTATATTGTAATTACTTCGCCACCATGGCCTATTTATTGCCTTAACTCCCTTATCTTACCTCATTTGCACTCCCTGTATATAGACTTTTTGTTTTCCTTTTTTTCTACTGTATTATTGATTGTATGTTTGTTTATTCCATGTGTAACTCTGTGTTGTTGTATGTGTCGGACTGCTATGCTTAATCTTGGCCAGGTCGCAGTTGCAAATGAGAACTTGTTCTCAACTAGCCTACCTGGTTAAATAAAGGTTAAATAAAAAATGTAATAAATAAAATGAGAAGGTGATTTATTGTATGTCGCAAGCAATAATTCTTATTTTTATTCTCAGTGTTAAACATCTAGTGTGTCAAGTGATGTCAAGGACATAGCATGTCCTCCATATCCTGCACCAGTGTGTTCCAATAAACTGGGATCCATGCACTGCAGGGTGATTTAGGCCATGCCTCATCCCAGCCTAAACACTAAACACCAAGCATGGAGCCCCAGAGATAATCTGAAAGAAGGTGCTTGTCTCTGTGTTTTATTCTCATTTAAGCCAAGAGATTTTTTATGGGGAAGGCTGGAAATGGTTGGAAAGCGTCAAGCGCAGAGTGACAACGTGTTAAGTGGTTTAAGCTGTGTGCTGCAGTGCAGTGAGATATGGATCAACTAATACATAGTACTTAAATGGTCTGAATTCTCCACTTCAACTGATCCTACAGGACAGACAGAGAGACAGAGACAGAGACAGAGAGTATTAACGATAGAGTATTACATTAAAATTATTGGATTCAAATATAGGAAAGTTATACCTATATCCCTGTTCCTTCAATACCTTCTAGGTAAGGTGGATACTACCATAGAATAAGAGTAAATAAAGTAGGGTTATTCCTAGGGCCGGGACGATACCAGTAATGTGATACTTCTTAGTATCGTAGAAAGGAAACAAAACACGAAGCAGACTTAACTTCTTTATGAAGCAGCCCTAATGTTGGAAACAAACATCATTATGCTGTCATCCAGAGTCACATTTATTTACAGTAATGTCCATGCTATAGCACACAATATTTTACACACAGCAGGTTTTTAAAGGTCCAAAGAGTTTGGTCTGCTCCATGTTTAAATAACTGCCATGGAAAAAATATTACGATACTTTGTATCATCACAGCCCTAGTTATTCCGCAAGGCAGAGGAATAGTACTGAAAGAACAGATGGTGCTGAAGACCATGTATGTGGATATCACACTATCCCCTTGACCCGGAGTGGATTACAGACAGATAGAACTCCTATAGAATGCACGCACATACACACACACACATATCACATATTCTGGGTCTTGTAGAGCATGGTTAGCCTGTGGAGGGGACCCTTGTCTGATGTTAAGACCAGCCAATTGACTAAACAATCTCTCTCTAATCAGTGTCAATGGTGAAAGCTAAGCAAACTCGTACATTCAGACCCCTTTACTTTTTCCACATTTTGTTACGTTACAGCCTTATTCTAAATGGATTACAGTTTATTTTCTTAAGCAATCTACACACAATACCACATAATAAAGAAACTGAAAATAGGTTTGTAGAAATTTTTGCAAATGTATGAGAAAAAAAACTCACAGAAGTGTCTCATTTACATAACTATTCAGAACCTTTGCTATGAGAATCAAAATAGAGCTCAGGTGCATCCTGTTTCCATTGATCATCCTTGAGATGTTTCTACAACTTGATTGGAGTCCAACTGTGGTAAATTAAATTAATTGGACATGATTTAGAAAGGCACACACCTGTCTACATAAGGTCCCACAGTTGACAGTGCATGTCAGAGCAAAAACCAAACCATAACATCGAAGGAATTGTCCGTAGAGCTCCAAGACAGGATTGTAACCACCAAGACTCTTCCTAGAGCTGGCCGCCCTCCCAAACTGAGCAATTTGGGGAGAAGGGCCTTGGTCAGGGAGGTGACCAAGTGCCCGATGGTCACTCTGACAGAGCTCTAGAGTTCCTCTGTGGAGATGGGAGAACATTCCAGAATGACAACCATCTCTGAAGCACTCCACCAATCAGGCCTTTATGGTAGAGTGGCCAGACGGAAGCCACTCCTCAGCAAAAGGCACATGACAGCCCGCTTGGAGTTTTCCAAAAGGCACCTAAAGACTATCAGACCATGAGAAACTAGATTCTCTTTTCTGATGAAACTGATCAACACACTGATTGAAATATTTGTCCGGAATGCCAAGCGTCACGTCTGGAGTAAACCTGGCACCATCCCTAAGGTGAAGCATTGTCGTGGCAGGATTATGCTGTGGTCATGTTTTTCAGCGGCAGGGACTGGGATATCGAGGCAAAGATGAGTGCAGAAAAGTAGAGAGAGATCCTTGATGAAAACCTCCTCCAGAGCTTTCATGACCTCAAACTGGGGTGAAGGTTTACCTTCCAACAGGACAATGACCCTAAGCACACAGCCAAGACAACACAGAAGTGGCTTTGAGACAAGTCTCTGAATGTCCTTCAGTAGCCCAGCCAGAGCCCAGACTTGAACTCGATCAAACATCTCTGGAGAGACCTGAAAATAGCTGTGCAGCAACGCGCCCCATCCAACCTGACAGAGCTTGAGAGGATCTGCAGAAAAGAATGGGAGAAACTCTCCAAATACATGTGTGCCAAGCTTGTAGCATCTTACCAAAGAAGACTCAATGCTGTAATCACTGCCAAAGGTGCTTCAACAAAGTACTGAGTAAAGGGTCTGAATACTTATGTAAATGTGATATTTACATTTTCGCTTTTTTATAAATTAGCAAACATTTCTAAAACCTGTTTTTGCTTTGTCATTATGTGGTATTGTGTGAAGATTGATGAGGGGAAAATAACAATATAATCAATTTTACAGCAAGTCTGAAACGTAAGAAAATGTGGGAAAAGTCAAGGGGTCTGAATACTCTCCGAAAGGCACTGTACACACACCTGCACACTCTTAGCTGGCTCACCAGGATTAACCTCTCAGTGTAAACAAAGCACTGCTAGCCCATCCAGGATTTGGAGCTGTACACTGATGCACACTGATGCCCCGTATGGAAAATGTGTAATGCTCTAAAATACTAAGCAATAAATACACTACTGCAGCTGCACTGCAAACCAATGTTTCAGCCCAACCCTAGTGGTAACTACAGTAGCAGGCTAGCATACACACACAAAGATACTTACACACAGGATTGGGTAGGCTACTTTCTAAATGTAATCCGTAACAGTTACTACCCACTGGACACACACTTGTTTAATCAACATTGTTTCCACGTATGAACCAATGTGGAATAGACGTTGAATTGACGTCTGTGCCCAGTGGGTAGTTACCTGTCCAAAATTGTAATCAGTAAAATAACTTTTGGATTACCCAAATTTAGTAACGTAATCTGATTACATTCAGTTACTTTTGAATTACTTTCCCCTTAAGAGACAAAAAGGGTCCATCAAACCCATTTGGTGTGTCATCATAGTGGTCTCTGACTTGCGTTAAGACTCGCTCAGGTGGAACAAACTTAAACTTGCACCTTTTTTCAATTCTGAATTGAATGTCATTGAGAAAACAGAAAGGTGCAGCTGGCACCACAGGTTCAATAGTGGTATCAAATCAAATCAAATTGTATTTGCGCCGAATACAACAGGTGCAGACCGCACATTGAAATTAAATAAAAAATAAGAAAAATTGAAAAATAACATAATTAAGGAGCAACAATAAAATGACAAAAAAGCATTGTTTTGGCCACTCCAATACCTTGACTTTGTTGTCCTTAAGCCATTTTGCCACAACTTTGGAAGTATGCTTGGGGTCATTGTCCATTTGGAAGACCCATTTGCGACCAAGCTTTAACTTCCTGACTGATGTCTTGAGATGAAGCTTCAATATATCCACATAATTTTCCTCCTCGTGATGACATCTATTTTGTGAAGCGCACCAGTCCCTCCTGCAGCAAAGCACCCCCACAACATGATGCTGCCACCCCCGTGCTTCACAGTTGGGATGGTGTTCTTCGGCTTGCAAGCGTCCCCCTTTTTCCTCCAAACTTAATGATGGTCATTATGGCCAAACAGTTCTATTGTTGTTTCATCAGACCAGAGGACATTTCTCCAAAAAGTACGATCTTTGTCCCCATGTGCAGTTGCAAACCGTAGTCTGTCTTTTTTATGGCGGTTTTGGAGCAGTGGCTTCTTCCTTGCTGCAGACCTAACCTTGACGCTTGCCTTCCCACCTTTGGACAACGGCTCCCATTGTTATGGCGGAGACATGAGCATCTCATCATTATATACAGGTCTCTCGTATCAGCCACTTACAAATTGGTAAGGAAAGTTGGTGGGTGCACAGTGCACTGTTCGGATGCTGACTTCCCCTACAGTAAAATTATGTTTTTGCAAAATTAAATAATAAAAAATTCTTCACCAGAGAGCATGACTTAGCCACAGAGGATCATTAGCTTTTCTCAAATCATAAGTGCATAGGCCTATGCCTATTTGGGAAGCCTGTAATTTTGGCAGCACGCATGGCAATAGGCATAGCTGATTATTGAGTTGTGGCTGTCAGTGAAAATAATAAAAAATATGTGTGAAGGTAATGTGTCTTGAGTATAATGTAAAATGTTGAGACAGGAAGAAGGGCAGGGGCGTGTAGCTAAGATATAGTGCATCTCTCTACAAAATGCATGCACTCAGCTCTCCAGAATGCACTCAGCTGTCTCCAGCCAATTTCTGCGCATTCATTGTTTCAAATGTCACCAGTAGGCCTAGTAAATGTACTATTAATCCCCGTCATTTGGTTAAATTCATTTCTGTTCATGTAATAATTGCAATGATGATCACCAAGCCTCAGTGTGAAAGAGCAAAATATCTTGATCTGATGATCCCATATATCCAGTGGAAACGTCATAAAATATGTGAACAAATGTGCCATTTAATAAAAACAGCAGTCAACAGTCTGTCCCGAGTTCACTGGCCTTGGAAACTCTGAGGATGCGGAATAGGCTAGTTGATAGAATTTTTTGGGCCGGACCCAGTTGATTGATTTGATACAATATTGCACATCACCAGCAACAGCTCAAGTCAAGACAGATAGAAAGGAAAGCAGGCAGCTGGATTAGGGAGATTAATACGATTGAAAGAACCTTTTCATCAGGATACTTTGTACTGTTTTTATTTGTTGGCTTTAGGTCTATTTAATGTACTTAGTTGACGATAAAAGTTATAGGCCTCCTGCTGCATTGGCCTATAGGCAATTTCTGAGTTCCATGTGCTCATTTGGATTTCAGCATATGGATCACAGTGTATCACTGTGTCCATATGGCAGAGGCTGGTGCTCTCGCATTAGTTGAATTTTAACTTTTAGATTTCATTTTAATAGATTTTTTGCCATCAGATTCTTCTTTGCCATAAGATTCTTCTGATGGCATTGTGGACTACAACACATCAGTCACTGGCTTCATCAACAAGTGCATTGATGATGTTGTCCCTACAGTGACCGTACGTACATACCGCAACCAGAAGCCATGGACTACAGGCAACATCCGACCTGAGCTAGAGCTGCCGCTTTCAAGGAGCGGAACTCTAAATAAAATAAAAATGTTATTGGTCACATATACGTGTTTAGCAGATGTTGTTGCAGGTGTAGCTAAATGCTTGTTTTCCTAGCTCCAACAGTGCAGCAATATCTAACTATTAATATCTAACAATTTCACAACTATGCACACAATACACACAAAACTAAAGTAACGGAATGGAATTAAGAATATATAAATACAAGAATAGAATACAGAATATACTGTGAGTGGACCAAGTAATTGGGCGTCACTCTAAAGCGGATAGGCGGAACAAACGAGTCAGGAGTAGGTTTTCTTGATTGAACACAGTTCTCTATTGAGGGCATTTGGTCAACATAAACACTCCAACATAATCAATGAAAATCTCCCAAGGAAAAAAACATACATCTTCTTCTCCAGATCAAACAGGAACACAATACGATTATCTTTAAACTACAACAAAAGTCACGGGATTGTCACCATCTTAGTGGTTCTTCATGGATAGCTCCTCTGTCTCGGTGGCCATCTTCCAGAGATAGTATTTTTCCCCTTCTCTGCTGGTTCCATACTCTCTCTTATCGGGAAGGAGAATATCTCATTAGTACCGTCAGCTGTGCTTAATTGCTTCTGGTTACCTTGTCTCCCATGCCTTGTTGGGCTACTATCCATGAGCCCAGCCTGCCCTCTGGTGGTCCTTTCACAATACATATGAGATGAGTAGTGCAAAATATGTAAACATTATTAGTTCCATTATTACAGTGGCCAGCGATTTCAAGTCTATGTAGATAGCGCAGGAGCCTCTAAGGTGCTAGTGATGGCTATTTAACAGTTGAGATAGAAGTTGTTTTTCAGTCTCTGTCCCAGCTTTGATGCACCTCTACTGACCTCCCCTTCTGGATGATAACGGGGTGAATAGGCAGTGGCTCTGGTGGATGTTGTTATTGATTATCTTTTTGGCCTTCCTGTGACATGTGCTGTAGGTGTCCTGGAGGGAAGTAGTTTTCCCTCTGTGATGCGTTGGGCAGACCGCACCACCCTCTGGAGAGCCTTGCGGTGGTGCAGTTGCGGTACCATGTGGTGATACAGCCCGACAGAATGCTCTAAATTGTGCACCTGTAAAAGTTTGTGAGGGTTTTAGGTGCAAAGCCACATTTCCTGAGGTTGAAGAGGCGCTGTTGCTCCTTCTTCACCACACTGTCTGTGTGGGTGGACCATTTCAGTTTGTCAGTGATGTGTACACTGAGGAACTTTCTACCTCCTCCGCTGTGGTCCCAGCAATGTGGATAGGGGGGTGCTCCCTCTGCCGTTTCCTGAAGTCCACGATCATTTTCCTGGCACCACACTCCCAGGGCCCTCACCTCCTCCGTGTAGGCTGTCTCGTCATTGTTGGTAATCAGGCCTACTATTGGTGTGTCTTCTGCAAACTTGATGATTGAGTTGGAGGCGTGTGTGGCCACGCAGTCATGGGTGAACAGGGAGTAGAGGAGGGGTCTGAGCACGCATCCTTGTGGTACCCCTGTGTTGAGGATCAGTGAAATGGAGGTGTTGTTTCCTACCTTCACCACCTGGGGGTGGCCCGTCAGGAAGTCCAGAACCCAGTTGCAGAACCCAGTTGCAAAGATGTGGGATTCAGACTCAGGGCCCAAGCTTAATGATGAGCTTGGAGGGTACTATGGTGTTGAAGACTGAGCTATAGTCAATGAACAGCGTTCTTACATAGGTATTCCTCTTGTCCTGCTGGGATAGGGCAGTGTGCAATGGAATGGCAATTGCATGGTCTGCAGATCTACTGCAGATCTATTGGGGCGGTAAGCATATTGAATTGGGTCTAGGGTGTCAGGTAAGTGAGAGGTGATATGATCCTTGACTAGTCTCTCAATGCACTTCATGATGACAGAAGTGAGTGCTACGGGACGACAGTCATTTAGTTCAGTTACCTTTGCTTTCTTGAGGGCAGAAATAATGGTGGACATCATTAAGCATGTGGGGACAGCATACTGGGATAGTGAGAGATTGAATATGTCACTAAACACTCTGAGCATGCTCTGAGGACGCAGCTAGGGATTCCTTCTGGGCCGGCAGCCTTGCGAGGGTTAACATGCTTAAATGTCTTACTCACGTCGGCCACGGAGAAGGAGAGCCCACAGTCCTTGGTAGTGGGCTGCATCGGTGGCACTGTGTTATCATCAAAGCGCGCGAAGTAGGTGTTTAGCTTGTCCGAAGCAAGACTTCAGTGTCCACGATGTGGCTGGTTTTCCCTTTGTAGTCCTTGATTTTCGGTAGACCCTGCCACCCACGTCTCTTGTCTGAGCTGTTAAATTGCGACTCCACTTTGTCTCTATACTGACATTTTTCTATTTGATTGCCTTACGGAGGGATTAACTACACTGGTTGTATTCTGCCATATTCCCAGTCACCTTGCCATGGATAAATGTGGTAGTTTGCGCTTTCAGTTTTGTGCGAATGCTGCCCTCTACCCACGGTTTCTGGTTAGGGTAGGTTTAAATAGTCACAGTGGGTACAACATCTCCTATACACTTCCTGATAAACTCAGTCACCTTATCAGTGTGTTCGTCAATGTTATTCTCAGAGGCTACCAGAACATATCCTAGTCCACGTGATCAAAACAATCTTGGAGCGTTGATTCCGATTGGTCAGACAAGCTTTGAATAGTGCTTAGCTTGGGTACTTGCTGTTTGAGTTTCTGCTTATAGGAAGGGAGGAGCAAAATGGAGTCATGATCAGATTTTCCGAAGGGAGGGTGGGGGAGGGCCTTGTAGGCATCCCAGATGTTGGAGTAGCAGTGATCGAGGGTTTTAGCACCACGGCTACTACATTCAATGTGTTGATAGAGCTTCAGTAGCGTTTTCCTCAAATTTGCTTTGTTAAAAATCCCCAGGTACAGTAAATTCTGCCTCAGGATATATGGTTTCCAGTTGCATAAAGTCCAGTGAAGTTCTTTGAGGGCTGTCGGGTTATCAGCTTGAGGGGGAACATACACGGCTGTGACTATAACCGAAGATAATTCTCTTGGGAGGTAACACGTTCGGCATTTGATTGTAAGGTATTCCAGGTCGGATGAACAAAAGGACTTGAGTTTCTGTATGTTATCACAATCACACCATGAGTAGATAATCATGAAACACCCTTCTTCTTTCCAGAGAGATATTCATTCCTGTCTGTGCGATGAACTGAGAACCCAACTGGATATGCGGACAGTATAACCCGAGAGCGCCATGTTTCCGTGAAACAGAGTATGTTACAATCCCTGATGTCTATATGGAAGGAGATCCTTGCCCTGAGCTCGTCAACTATGATATCCAGAGACTGAACATTACCGAGTATTATGCTCAGAAGTGGTGGGTGGTATGCGTCCACCCCGAATACCTTTTCTCTGTCGGCGGTGTTTTGGATAAGCCTTTTGAATCCGATTCAGGAAAGTCGTATTCCTGGTCGTAATGCTGGTGAGTTACTGCCACTCTGATATCCAAAAGTTCTTCCTGGCTGTATGTAATAACACAAAAACATTTCTGGGCTAATAATGTAAGAAATAATACATAAAAAAACTAAATAATGCAAAGTTACTTAGGAGCTAGAAGCACGGCTGCCCTATCTGTCGGCGCCATTTTCAAATTGCGCTATGCACTCCGACAAACCATTAAACAAGCAAAGCATCAATACAGGGCTAAGATTGAATCCCATTACACCGGCTCTGGCGCTCGTTAGATGTGGTAGTGATTGCAAACTATTACGGTCTACAAAGGGAAGCACAGCCGCTAGCTGCCCAGTGAAATAAGCTGACCAGACGAGCTAAATTACTTATATGCGTGCTTGAGGCAAGCAACACTGAAGCATGCATGAGAGCAGTAGCTGTTCCAGATGACTGTGTGATGATGTTCTCTGTAGCCTATGTGAGTAAGACCTTTATACATGTCAACATTCACAAGGCCACAGGGCCAGAGGGATCACCAGGACGTATACTCCGAGCATGCGCTGACCAACTGGAAAGTGTCTTCGCTGACATTTTCAACCTGTCCCTGACCGAGTCTGTACTACCAACATGTTTCAAGCAGACGCCCATAGTATCTGTGCCCAAGAACACCAAGGTAACCTACCTAAATGACTAAAAACCTGTAACACTCACGTCTGTAGCCATGAAGTGCTTTCAACGGCTCATCATGGCTCACATCAACATACCGCCCCAACAGATCCACAGAGGATGCAATCTCTATTGCACGCCACACTGCCCTTTCCCACCTGGACAAAAGGAAAACCTACATATGAATGCTATTCATTGACTACAACTCACCATTCAACACCATAGTGCCCTCAAACTCATCACTAAGCTAAGGACCCTGGGACTAAACACCTCCCTCTGCAGCTGGATCCTAGACTTCCTGACGAGCCGCCCCCAGGTGGTAAGCATAGGTGACAACACATATGCCACACTTATCCTCAACACGGCGGACCCTCAGGGGTGTGTGCTCAGTCCCCTCCTTCAGTTCCTGTTCACCCATGACTGCATGGCCAAGCACAACACCAGCACCATCATTAAGTTTGCCGACAACACAACACAATGAGACAGCCAGAGGGAGGAGGTCAGAGACCTGGCAGTGTGGTGCCAGGATAACAACCTCTCCGTCAATGTGATCATGACAAAGGAGATGATCGTGGACTACAGGAAAAGAAGGGCTGTCACGGTTGTCGTAAGAACGGGACCAAGGCGCAGCGGATATTGAGTTCCACATATTTATTCCAAAGTGAAACTTAAGCCAAAAACAAAATAAATCAAATAAACGAACAACGAAACGTGACTACGTGGTGCACAAACACAAAGTAATATCCCACAAACACAGGTTGGAAAAATAGCTACTTAAATATGATCCCCAATTAGAGACAACGATTACCAGCTGCCTCTAATTGGGAATCATACAAAACACCAACATAGAAAAAATAAACTAGAACACAACATAGAAATAATAAACTAGAATACTGCTCCACTACAGCCCCGTCGATGAGAATGGGGACGTGCACTGCCCTTGTCACGCCCTGACCATAGAGAGCCATTGTTGGTGTAGTAGGTCAGGGCGTGACAAGGGCAGTGCACGTCCCCATTCTCATCGACGGGGCTGTAGTGGAACAGATTGAGAGCTTCAAGTTCCTTGGTGTCCACATCACCAACAAACTATCATGGTCCAAACACACCAAGAGAGTCGTGAAGAGGGCAAGACAACACCTATTCCCCCTCAGGAGACTGAAAATATTCGGCAATGGTCCTCAGATCCTCAAAAAACCTCGTTACAGTTATTTTATTGTTGCTTGAAGTATTTGTTATTTTCTATATATATATTTTTTTCCCATTGCATTTTTTTACTTTGTTATTTTTTATTTCAGTTTATTTAGTAAATACTTTCTTAACACTTATTTTTCTTTAAAACTGCATTGTTGGTTAAGGGCTTGTAAGTAAGCATTTCACTGTAAGGTCTACTTGTATTCGGCACATATAACAAATACAATTAGATTTTATATGAGATTACATGAAGCCGACATTCACATGAAATGCACATACACACAAACACGAACACACAGAGAGAGAGAGAGAGAGAGAGACACACACGGAGACTGCACAAATAATAATAATGTCATGCTGTGTTAGAGATTCGAATATCAACAGTGGTCTAACATAGCTAGGAGAGTAGGTCTGCTTAGCAACCATCCTCACCTCATCTCGTCTTATTCAGTAACACTGTGATAGATAGGATTCATAAATGGACTGAATGAATTTAAAACAGACAGACGCATAGATGCACACCCACAAAGAAAACACACCCCACAACAGATAACAAGTACACACCTTCACACACACAGACAGACACACACACACATACTGTCTGATGTCAGAAACCAATGGTATCTCATGATATGTATCAAGTCCTTAAGTTGTGTTGAGGGGAGAGGGGAGAGAAAGATGAGGTGATTTAGCTGCGCTGTCAGATAGATTTCACACTGGTATCGCTACTGTGAGATAAACTAACGATCGCATCGGCAGTACAGAACAGCTGACATGACACATTGTGACTGTTCTGACTCCATAGAGTTCTGACTCCATATTGTCCTGCAGGCAAATACACAGTCGATATGCACACATGCACGCAACGCACGCACGCACACGCACACACACGCATACACACACACTGCAGGCAAACAAACACAGTTGATAAGGGAATAGTGTGTTTCTGTGGAACACAGCTTGGTTTGGACTAATCTCGGTTAACCCAGAACTAAAATCTTGCATAATTTAGTCAGATGCTCAGTACCATTTAGGTTTACGTAGTCCAGATTAGTGTTGGACAGCTTGGTGCACAGTTCTCCTACAAATAAACATGAGTTATTAGTGATTAACCCTGATCCCAGACTGAAGTCTCACAGTAACACGTGTATCAGGTCCTACTGTTAGGGAGTAGTGTTAAAATGTACATAGGAGGAAGACACTAATATATCCACACAGAGGAGTTGTCTATGCAGACTGTCTCTCTAGACCACAGAGAGCAGGAGGATCTAGTGATCCAGTGTATCCCGTTGCTTTGTGTGGCTGTAGGGAGCTGCAGCAGTAGCTGTTTCTGGTGTACCAGCATCTTTGATGAAGCCTGCTGCCTATTAATAATCAATGGCTCTCCCAGGAGGGGTCCTTCACAAAGCCAGCCAGCCAATTTATACCCCGCTTCACACCACATCTCTCTTACCCTCCATCCATCCATCCATCCATCCATCCATCCATCCATCCATCCATCCACCACAATACTTAAACTTGACAGGATATGGGCCTGTACTAATGCACAGCACAGCACAATCATATCCACCGGCTACATCTAGGACAGAGGGATAAGGGTTAGGCCACACAGAAAAGTAGAGTCAGCTACAACTAATGGACATCTGAGTTAACACCACAATATGTTAATGCAACATACTCATTTAAAATAACAAACTAACCAAGTTGACTAAGTCATCTGACACACACATATCTTTCTGCCTCCCTTCTCCCCTCTTAACTCCCCCTTCACCAGGATGTGTCGTGAATGTTTGCCAAGTGCAGAAAAAGTAAAACGATGGGAGAGACGAGCAGCAGATGAGCCATGCCTCTGCAGGGCTCTAAGAGAGACACACACACACGACAGGCATACCTCTATCTTCAACACGCCAACCAACGAGTCCTCTTCTGCAATAGGACGCACACACACAAACGGCAGGGGGACAGAAAATCACAAACAAAAACTAGGCTTGTTTCAATTAGTTCTAAGCCAAGGAGCAGCTGATCCTTGGAGGATACAGGTGTGTTTCAAAACTATATATACAGTATATGAATATATAAGAGAGAGCGAGAAGCGAGAGCGAGAGCGAGAGCGAGAGCGAGAGCGAGAGCGAGAGCGAGAGCGAGAGCGAGAGCGATAGAAGTCAAATGCCATTGTGTGGAACAAGCAAAAACCTTCTACAGTTGTTCCACAAATATACACAATTTGGTTATAGGCCTATTGATGAATATAAGTATGTTTTTGTGTACAGTACATGGCCTGTGTAGTGTGTGTAAAGGATGAGCAGCCCAGACAGGGTCATTTCATGCTTTCTGCACCATAAACATTTCCCACCTAAACAAAGTGCCAACTAAGTCTCCATAGACAGAGCTAGACACATATACACACACATTAATATTTCACTTTGGCCTTAAAGTCCTTAGAGCTGGATCACTGAGTACAACACAGCAGAGGGAGAGAGGGATAGGGAGAGGAAGATAAAGAGAGAGAGAGGGGGGGGACGCTAGAGAGGGAGGGAGAAAGAGGGGGAGAAAAAGAGAGGGAGAGAGAAAGTGCGAGAAAATGGACTGAAAATAAGAGGGAAAGAGGGTGTGTTGTAAAATAATAGAGAGACACAAAATGTGTGTGCACGCGCATATTCATATGTGTGTGTGTTTGTGTCTGTATGCAGACAAGCAGTGTATTGACCCACTTTCTCTTCGTCAACCAGGGAAATACGAGCTAGGCTAACACAGTCCAGCAGAGGACAAAGCCTATTTCAAGATGGCGTACTGAACACAGCGGTGCAGATTGCCTCAAGATAAAAACGTAATATTCAATATGTGTAAGTTAGACTATATATTAGCATATACTCATGGGTAATACCATTCAATCTGGATAACAACACAAAACACACATAAGACTTGATAAATGTATCGACAAATATTATGAAAACACGCAACAGTTAAACATGACGGAGAGTAAACAAGAAGAACCAATCTCCAAAAGAAAACGCGACTCCTTCCACGGATACATATGATTATGCTTTTCACCACCGGGACTGATAAGGGTGGAAAGCGACTTGTTAAAGTCGATAAATGACAAACTGGGCGTACTTGAATTAGTCAGTAAAGATATAAAGGAGTTGAAGACGAGCCTCGAGATGAGTGACGAAAAAGCTGCGACATTGGAGAAGGAAACAAACAAGCTAAAAGGGACAGTCAATATGATAGAAACGGACATTAATGAACATAAAAAGGAGAACATCTTTCTGAGATAAGCGTGACATCTATAAGCGTGACTTGACATCTAGCACTTACTGGTATTCAAGAAAGAGAAGGAGATGTTCCTGAAAGAGTAGTGAAGGAATTATTTCTTATGCCGCTTCATATCCCACTCGATGCTGTCAATAAAATCACACTCCAACGTGTACTGTACACCATTTCGGACAAAGAGGACAGAGATATGAGTGCCCAATCGTTGCCAAATGTGCTTTCTTTAAGTATAAAGTCATGGTTAAAAGCCTGGGAAAAAGACTCACTGGGATGAAAATAGGCATGAATGATCAGTTCCCAAGGGTGATTGCAGAAAGGCACAAAGTTCTGTACCCAATCTTCAAGGAAAATAGATTAAAGGGAAGTGTGTAGCTCTCGTAATCGATAAACTATACATTGACAACCAAATGTTCCGAGACATAAAGACTACTCCATAACTATTCAAAAAATTACAAACTTCTCATACAGGAGTCGAATAATGGAAAACCAAATATTAGCCATGGTAGAGATTGTAATAATAATAATAAAAAATGGATAGAAAAGCAATCAAATTAAACTATTGTTAAATAACTACAACTACACTACACCATTCAAGATAGGGAATGATGTAAAATGATTATTTAACTTAATATTTATAGTATTTTATAAATGGAGAAGATGGCATTAGACGAAAGGATAACTAGAAAGACAATACATCTCCAAATATAACGAATTGGAACACAAAAGTATTCAACATGGTGGAGATAAAAACACAGCAAACAGAAGACACAAAAGGCACAGTTAGTGGGTATGTGTGGATGTATTGTGATGGAAGGTGTGTTGTGTGTTTTTGTGTTTGGAAAAGTGTGGTGTTAAGTGAGTGAGAAAGGAAACGGTTGCATATCCCAGAACCAATGTGTGTCTGTGAGCAGGGGTTGCAGGTGAAAGCTTTCAATTTTGCGAGGGTGAGGTATATAAACTCAGCAACAACAAAAAACGTCTCTTTTTCAGGACCCTGTCTTTCAAAGATAATTCGTAAAAATCCAAATAACTTCACAGATCTTCATTGTAAAGGGTTTAAACACCGTTTCCCATGCTTGTTCAATGAACCATAAACATTTAATGAACATGCACCTGTGGAACGGTTGTTAAGACACTAACAGCTTACAGACGGTAGGCAATTAAGGTCACAGTTATGAAAACTCAGGACACTAAAGAGGCCTTTCTACTGACTCTGAAAAACACCAAAAGATGTCCAGGTCCCTGCTAATCTGCGTAAATGTGCCTTAAGCATGCTGCAAGGAGGCATGAGGACTGCAGATGTGGCCAGGGCAGTAAATTGCAATGTCCGTACTGTGAGACGCCTAAGACAGTGCTACAGTGTAACAACCCCTGCACAGGATTGGTACATCTGAACATCACACCTGCGGGACAGGTACAGGATGACAACAACAACTGCCCGAGTTACACCAGGAACGCACAATCCCTCCATCAGTGCTCAGCCTGTCCGCAATAGGCTGAGAGAGGCTGGAATGAGGGCTTGTAGGCCTGTTGTAAGGCAGGTCCTCACCAGACATCACCGGCAACAACGTCGCCTATGGGCACAAACCCACCGTCGCTGGACCAGACAGGACTGGCAAAAAGTGCTCTTCACTGACGAGTCAAGGTTTTGTCTCACAAGGGGTGATGGTTGGATTCACGTTTATCATCGAAGGAATGAGCGTTACACCGAGGCCTGTACTCTGGAGCGGGATCGATTTGGAGGTGGAGGGTCCGTCATGGTCTGGGGTGGTGTGTCACAGCATCATCGGACTGAGCTTGTTGTCATTGCAGGCAATCTCAAAGCTGTGCGTTACAGGGAAGACATCCTCCTCCCTCACGTGGTACCCTTCCTGCAGGCTCATCCTGACATGACCCTCCAGCATGACAATGCCACCAGCCATACTGCTTATTCTGTGCGTGATTTCCTGCAAGACAGGAATGTCAGTGTTCTGCCATGGCCAGCAAAGAGCCGGGATCTCAATCCCATTGAGCATGTCTGGGACCTTTTGGATCGGCGGGTGAGGGCTACAGCCATTACCCCCAGAAATGTCCGGGAACTTGCAGGTGCCTTGGTGGAAGAGTGGGGTAACATCTCACAGCAAGAACTGGCAAATCTGGTGCAGTCCATGAGGAGGAGATGCACTACAGTACATAATACAGCTGGTGTTGGGGACCGTTAAATAAATAAAATAGATAATATAATATCATTTATTTTAAAATCTAAACTCAGCAAAAAAAGAGACGTCCTCTCACTATCAACTGCATATATTTTCAGCAAACTTAACATGTGTAAATATTTGTATGAACATAACAAGATTCAACAACTGAGACATGAACTGAACAAGTTCCACAGACATGTGACTAACATAAATGGAATAATGTGTCACTGAACAAAGGGGGGTCAAAATCAAAGTAACATCTGGTGTGGCCACCTGTACCCTAGACACCCACCTGAGCGACCCATACACTAAAGAGAAGTCCTTATCTGTTTTATGGGCCTATATGTTGCCTATATGCAGCCAAAACAGAAAGAGGAATGTGGACAGAGACCTACTAGAGCAGCACCGCCCCCTCAAGATTCTGAGCCTGCCTGGCAGGGTTGGTCCTACAAAGCCAAAGCCCCCTGATGGGAGAGCATAATATACAAGGAAATTCTCAAATCTGCTAATGAGAACCTTGACGACCTTGTACCTCGCAGGTGGGGATTCCCACCCAGGACAATCAGAGAGGGGGCATATTATTGTAACCCTGGTGGCACAAAAATCACCAAGAACTTGAAGTTGGTTAAAAATCTCCCCATTTTTGCAATTTTTTTCTCAATCTTGCATGCTTTCTCAACCTGTACTGTATATGCATTCATAAATCAAGTTATTTTTTGAGTTGGGCTCTGGGATGTAACAAACTTTGAGCATCTGAGCTTATGGTTGATGTGGGAGAAAGGGGTTGAGTGTGTGTGTGTGAGTGATAATTGTTTGCTAAAATAGTAATTGCTGGACAAAAATGTAATGCAATGGCAATCCTGGTTATAGGTAATACTCTTTTACATGAACTGTTGAGATTACTACGCATATTAATGATGGAAATTAAGATATGCAAGATTGTTGAATATATATAGTTTTTTAATAGCTACAGTGGGGAGAACAAGTATTTGATACACTGCCGATTTTGCAGGTTTTCCTACTTACAAAGCATGTAGAGGTCTGTCATTTCTATCATAGGTACACTTCAACTGTGAGAGACGGAATCTAAAACAAAAATCCAGAAAATCACATTGTATGATTTTTAAGTAATTAATTTGCATTTTATTGCATGACATAAGTATTTGATCACCTACCAACCAGTAAGAATTCCGGCTCTCACAGACCTGTTCGTTTTTCTTTAAGAAGCCCTCCTGTTCTCCACTCATTACCTGTATTAACTGCACATGTTTGAACTCGTTACCTGTATAAAAGACACCTGTCCACACACTCAATCAAACAGACTCCAACCTCTCCACAATGGCCAAGACCAGAGAGCTGTGTAAGGACATCAGGGATGAAATTGTAGACCTGCACAAGGCTGGGATGGGCTACAGGATAATAGGCAAGCAGCTTGGTGAGAAGGCAACAGCTGTTGGTGCAATTATAAAAAAATGGAAGAAGTTCAAGATGATGGTCAATCACCCTCGGTCTGGGGCTCCATGCAAGATCTCACCTCGTGGGGAATCAATGATCATGAGGAAGGTGAGGGATCAGCCCAGAACTACACGGCAGGACCTGGTCAATGACCTGAAGAGAGCTGGGACCACAGTCTCAAAGAAAACCATTAGTAACACACTACGCCGCCATGGATTAAAATCCTGCAGCGCACGCAAGGTCCCCCTGCTCAAGCCAGCGCATGTCCAGGTTCATCTGAAGTTTGCCAATGACCATCTGGATGATCCAGAGGAGGAATGGGAGAAGGTCATGTGGTTTGATGTGACAAAAATAGAGCTTTTTGGTCTAAACTCCACTCGCCGTGTTTGGAGGAAGAAGAAGGATGAGTACAACCCCAAGAACACCATCCCAACCGTGAGGCATGGAGGTGGAAACATCATTCTTTGGGGATGCTTTTCTGCAAAGGGCACAGGGCGGCTGCACTGTATTGAGGGGAGGATGGATGGGGCCATGTATCGCGAGATCTTGGCCAACAACCTCCTTCCCTCAGTAAGAGCATTGAGATGGGTCGTGGCTGGGTCTTCCAGCATGACAACGACCCGAAACACACAGCCAGGGCAACTAAGGAGTTGCTCCGTAAGAAGCATCTCAAGGTCCTGGAGTGGCCTACCCAGTCTCCAGACCTGAACCCAATAGAAAATCTTTGGAGGGAGCTGAAAGTCCGTATTGCCCAGCGACAGCCCCGAAACCTGAAGGATCTGGAGAACGTCTGTATGGAGGAGTGGGCCAAAATCCCTGCTGCAGTGTGTACAAACCTGGTCAAGAACTACAGGAAACGTATGATCTCTGTAATTGCAAACAAAGGTTCCTGTACCCAATATTAAGTTCTGCTTTTCTGATGTATCAAATACTTATGTCATGCAATAAAATGCAAATGAATTACTTAAAAATCATACAATATGATTTTCTGGATTTTTGTTTTAGATTCTGTCTCTCACAGTTGAAGTGTATCTATGATAAAAATTACAGACCTCTACATGCTTTGTAAGTAGGAAAACCTGCAAAATCGGCAGTGTATCAAATACTTGTTCTCCCCACTGTATATATAAAGCAAATTGAGGTGAGAGAATTGGAAATGCTTTTAGCGGTTGATCTGCTTCTGTTCTGTGGGTGGCACTGTGAGCTCTTTTCCAAGTATGGGTCCTGGCCTCTCGGGGGGCTTACGGATCCGGGGGGACGGGGGTGGCCTGCCGGTCACTGGGATGACAACTCAACTTGGGATGGGTGAGGGGTTTTAGGAGGTGGAATAGTGGAGAACAATTGGAGAGTTACTTAGTAGCAATGCAAATATCATGGTACAGCTACGGGTATATGGACACTCAATCATGGTGGTACTTTTTAATGGTACATTTAAATACATATATTATGATAAATAGATTTGAAACTTGTTTCCCATTATGGGAATTGGTGAAATAAGTAAAGCCAGTTATAATTGTAGATAATAAGAAAAGTCAAATAATATTTGCCTGGCTTAGAGAGAAGGAATATAATATCTATTGTTTACAGGAAACTCATTCAACAATGTTATGTGAAGTCGTGTGTAAAAATGACTGGGGGGGGGGGGGGGTGAAATCTACTTCTCCAATGGTCAAAGAAACTCAAAACGGGTGATGATATTTCAGTCAATTTGATCTGAATATGCAAATTGTCCAAACAGATCCGCAAGGTAGATAGATGATATTGAATGTTATTGGACCATAAACAGATATGGCCCATTAACCTTTACGGAACCTTTACCCTAACCCTACAAGCAATACAAGAATATATCATTAAGGTGGGAGATTATAATACTGTTTCAAATACCTCAATGGACCGTAGAGGAAATCACACAACAAACTATCATCCTCATGCTCTTAAGGAAATCATGAATGTCATGGATATATTTGAACTAGTGGATAAATGGAGACTTAAATATCCTGACCTAGCGAGATATATCTGGAGGAGGCTCAATTAAGCTAGTCATCTTGACTAAATTCTTATGTCATTCTCGTTGGCACCAAAAGTTTCAAAAATGTTGATAGAGGACAGAATGCGGTCGGACCATCAGATAATTGGCATATACATTACCCTTACTGAATTTCCACATGGGTGTGGATATTGTACATTTTATCAAAGCCTATTGGATGATAACTTGAAACCATGTATTACAGGCTAATTTTGTACTGAGCTAAAGGATAGGGCTGCCACTTTCAAGGAGCGGGACTCTATCCCGGAAGCTTATAAGAAATCCCGTTATGACCTCCGACGAACCATCAAACAGACAAAGCTTCAATACAGGACTAAGATCGAATCGTACTACACCGGCTCCGACGCTCGTCGGATGTGGCAGGGCCTGCAAACTATTACAGATTACCAAGGGAAGAACAGCCAAGAGCTTCCCAGTGACACGTGTCTACCAGATGAGCTAAATAACTTCTATGCTCGCTTCGAGGCAAGTAACACTGAAACATGCATGAGAGCAACAACTGTGTAATCACGTGCTCCGAAGCCGATGTGAGTAAGACCTTTAAACAGGTCAACATTCACAAGGCCGCAGGGCCAGAGGGATTACCAAGACGTTTACTCCGAGCATGCGCTTACCAACTGGCAAGTGTCTTCACTGACATTGTCAACCTCTCCCTGTCCGAGTCTGTAATACCAATATGTTTTAAGCAAACCACCATAGTCCCTGTGCCCAGGAACACTAAGGTAACCTGCCTAAATGACTACCGACCTGTAGCACTCACGTCTGTAGCCATGAAATGCTTTGAAAGGCTGGTCATGGTTCACATCAACACCATTCTCCCAGGAACCCTAGATCCACTTTAATTTGCATACCGCACCAACAGATCCTCAGATGATGAACTCTCTATTGCACTCCACACTGCCCTTTCACACCTGGACAAAAGGAACACCTATCTGAGAATGCTATTCATTGACTACAGCTCAGTGTTCAACACCATAGTGCCCTCAAAGCTCATCACTAAGCTAAGTTCCCTGAGACTAAACACATCCCTCTGCAACTGGTTCCTGGACTTCCTGACGGGCAGCCCCCAAGTGGTAAGGGTAGGTAACGACACATCTGCCATGCTGGTCCACAACAAAAATGTCAAAGAATCCAGCCATCCTAGTCATAGACTGTTCTCTCTGCTACTGCACGGCTAGCGGTACCGGAGCACCAAGTGTAGGTCCAAGAGGCTCGTAAATAGCTTCTACCCCCAAGCCATAAGACTCCTGAACAGCTATTCAAATGGCTACCGAGACTATTTGCATTGCCCCCCCCCCCCCCCCCCGGAACGCTGCTGCTACTCTCTGTTATTGCCTCTTACTTTTATATTTGTTTATATTTTCTTAAAACTGCATTGTTGGTTAAGGGCTTGTAAGTAAGCATTTCACTGTAAGGTCTACACCTGTTATATTTGACCCGTGACAAATTAAATTTGATTTGAACGTGTTTTTAACTAGGAATTTTTACGACATAACCTAAGTACAGCAGATCACGTTATTGTATGGGACACGTTTAAATGGGCATTATAGGTCATGCAATTCAGTACTCAGCTCTAAAACAAAAGCAATTTAGGTCAAAATGGTTCATATTATCAAAGGAAATAGAAGGTTTAACAGAACAGATAGATAACAATAAAAACTCTACCATAGAATCTCAGAATAAGTTAGGAAAAACTAAAAGAAATGGAGGAACTTATTCAAGAAATATCAAGTGTAATATTTTATAAAAATACACCAAACGAAATGGAATATAGGGAAAAATGCACCAAATTATCTTGACGGAGTCACCCATATTATGTTTAAAGTACTTTGCTTCCTCTTTCAAAATACCATTTGGTGAATGATTATCATTATGTTTTCATTTCAGTCTCCTCCAACAGAAGCTAATCTTATCAATAAAATGAACAGCTGTACAGAAAGACTCATGTGAAGGTGAAATTACAGAGGAGGAATTTCTTGATGCAATGAAAGCCTTTAAGTCTGAGAGAACTCCATTGCTGGATGGCATACCAGTTGAGGTATACCATACTTTTTTTGATAGACTCAGAGTAACGTTATTAGAATTTTTTAACCACTCCTATGTAAATGGTAAATTATCAGACACTCAACTAGAAGGTCTGATTTCACTACAGGTTTTCTACATGGATGACACATTGGAGATAATATAAGATCAGTACTCGAAACTAGAGAACACTAATACAAATCGGGGAAACCAGGCCTGCTATTCATAGCTGACTTTGCAAAGGCTTTTGATAAAGTACGACTGGAGTTTATATATAAATGCCTGGAACATTTCAATTTTGAAAAATCTCTTATATAATGGGTTAAAGTCATGTATAGTAACCCTAGGTGTAAAATAGTAAATAATGGCTACTTCTCAGAATGTTTTAGAACTGTCAAGAGGAGTAAAACAAGGTTGTCCACTATCGTCATATCTATTTATTATGGTCATCGAAAAGTTAGTTATTAAAATCAGATTCAACAATAATATCAAGGGGTTAGAAATCCAGGGCTTAAAAACAATGGTGTGATTTTAAGTGTGGCATTGGCATTTGGAATCTGTTGCTGTTAATCCTCAATATGAAGTCCAAAGAGCTGTCACTGCCAGTGAAGCAAGCCATCATTAGGCTGAAAAATCAAAACAAACCTATCAGAGAGATAGCAAAAACATATATATATATATATATATATATACATACAGTTGAAGTCGGAAGTTTACATACACCTTAACCAAACACATTTAAACTCAGTTTTTCACAATTCCTGACATTTAATCCAAGTAAACATTCCCTGTCTTAGGTCAGTTAGGTTCACCACTTTATTTTAAGAATGTGAAATGTCAGAATAATAGTAGAGAGAATGATTTATTTCAGCTTTTATTTCTTTCATCACATTCCCAGTGAGTCAGAAGTGTACATACACTCACTTAGTATTTGGTAGCATTGCCTTTAAATTGTTTAACTTGGGTCAAACGTTTCAGGTAACTTTCCACAAGCTTCCCACAATAAATTGGCTGAATTTTGTAGGTCTCCTTGCTCGCGCACGCTTTTTCAGTTCTGCCTACAAATTTTCCACAGGATTGAGGTCAGGAAATGTGTCATTATGCATCTCTGACTCTTGCCTTATAGCTGGCGTCTATCAGTATCAGTACCTCCAGACTTTGGCTCAGATGGATCACATCTATAGTATCAGTATCCCATGATGTCATAGATTATCTCTGATCCGTCCCATGATCTGTGTAATGGGCCAAGGGACCCCCCCCCCCCCCCTCTCTCAACTCCCCCCATCTCCAGGCTGGGTCGTAACTGTCTGCCAAGTGCATCAAATTAAAGCTCTGGGAGAGAAGAGCAGCAGATCAGTCATGCCTTTGTGGGGCAGCAAGACACACAAACACACACTCACATAAACACACTACAGCACCGCACATGCATCACCATTGGAGGTCATCATGCTTTTCATAAGTAACTTGCCACAACAACAGTTAAAGGTTCATAAATATGTTCCATTGAAAAATGCCTGACAGATTTTATGAATGGATGTCAAAGGAATTTGAGAAGTTATGCTACATAGACTGTGTGGCTATATTGTTCCAGTCATCACTATGTACAGTGGCGCAAAAAAGTATTTAGTCAGCCACCAATTGTGCAAGTTCTCCCACTTAAAAAGATGAGAGAGGCCAGTCATAGGTACACTTCATTTCATCATAGGTACACTTCAACTATGACAGACAAAATGAGAAAACATTTTCCAGAAAATCACATTGTAGGATTTTTAATGAATTTATTTGCAAATTATGGTGGAAAATAAGTATTTGGTCAATAACAAAAGTTTATCTCAATACTTTGTTATATACCCTTTGTTGGCAATGACAGAGGTCAAACGTTTTTTGTAAGTCTTCACAAGGTTTTCACACACTGTTGCTGGTATTTTGGCCCATTCCTCCATGCAGATCTCCTCTAGAGCAGTGATGTTTTGGGGCTGTTGCTGGGCAACACGGACTTTCAACTCCTTCCAAAGATTTTCTATGGGGTTGAGATCTGGAGACTGGCTAGGCCACTCCAGGACCTTGAAATGCTTCGTACGAAGCCACTCCTTCGTTGCCCGGGCAGTGTGTTTGGGATCATTGTCATGCTGAAAGACCCAGCCACGTTTCATCTTCAATGCCCTTGCTGATTGAAGGAGATTTTCACTCAAAATCTCACGATACATGGCCCCATTCATTCTTTCCTTTACACGGATCAGTCGTCCTGGTCCCTTTGCAGAAAAACAGCCCCAAAGCATGATGTTTCCACCCCCATGCTTCACAGTAGGTATGGTGTTCTTTGGATGCAACTCAGCATTCTTTGTCCTCCAAACACGACGAGTTGAGTTTTTACCAAAAAGTTCTATTTTGGTTTCATCTGACCATATGACATTCTCCCAATCTTCTTCTGGATCATCCAAATGCTCTCTAGCAAACTTCAGACGGGCCTGGACATGTACTGGCTTAAGCAGGGGGACACGTCTGGCACTGCAGGATTTGAGTCCCTGGCGGCGTAGTGTGTTACTGATGGTAGGCTTTGTTACTTTGGTCCCAGCTTTGGTCCCAGCTCTCTGCAGGTCATTCACTAGATCCCCCCGTGTGGTTCTGGGATTTTTGCTCACCGTTCTTGTGATCATTTTGACCCCACGGGGTGAGATCTTGCGTGGAGCTCCAGATCGAGGGAGATTATCAGTGGTCTTATCAGTTGATTTCTTCAAACCAAGCTGCTTACCTATTGCAGATTCAGTCTTCCCAGCCTGGTGCAGGTCTACAATTTTGTTTCTGGTGTCCTTTGACAGCTCTTTGGTCTTGGCCATAGTGGAGTTTGGAGTGTGACTGTTTGAGGTTGTGGACAGGTGTCTTTTATACTGATAACAAGTTCAAACAGGTGCCATTAATACAGGTAACGAGTGGAGGACAGAGGAGCCTCTTAAAGAAGAAGTTACAGGTCTGTGAGAGCCAGATATCTTGCTTGTTTGTAGGTGACCAAATACTTATTTTCCACCATCATTTGCAAATAAATTCATTAAAAATCCTACAATGTGATTTTCTGGATTTTTTTTCTCATTTTGTCTGTCATAGTTGAAGTGTACCTATGATGAAAATTACAGGCCTCTCTCATCTTTTTAAGTGGGAGAATTTGCACAATTGGTGGCTGACTAAATACTTTTTTGCCCCACTGTACATTGCCCGCTATTCGCATCATCCACAACATGACATCACAATACACATACACACACTCACATGCAGACACACACACACGCAAATAGATACACACACTTTGATGTATTGCCTTTTATGTTGCAGTGACAGGGTTGGCACTGGGCCTAGAGCAGAGTGTAGTTTATGATGTTGGGTATAATAGGACCAGTTAAAAATAACTTTATTTTCAAATACACACTCAGACAGACCGATGTGACATAATGAGAGGACGGAAGGAGAAGACGTAAGGAGAGAACGGAGAAAGAGAGTAGAGAGACAGAAAGAAGGGGAGAGACAGTGAAGGATATAGCAGTATTACAACAAGACAGACTGAGAGGGAGGACAGATTTGTCAATCCAAGCGCACCTGTAGGAAAGAAGGCCCTAATCTCACAGCTATGAGAGGATGGTTCAGAAGTGGATTGAACTGGACTGCGAGCTCAGACCACTCACTTTGCCTTGAAAGCCACTCACTCTCAAAATCTATACAGAAGACCTCTAGAACAATTTTCTGTTAAGGTTAAATCAAAAAATGGGTTATATGAGATTTTTTTGTCAATTATTAAATGACTCGACAAGTAGGTTGGAACAGGATAAGCATTTAAAAGCTGATCTCTTCCAGTATTTGAGAGAGAGAGCGAGAGGGCGAGAGAGAGAGAGTTAATCAATATAAATCAATATAAATCAACACTAGGGACCAAAACATTATCTGGTGTCGAAGTGGGGGAGAGAGAACAGCTCCATACACACATCTACAAGTGGAAATAGGCATAAACCTAAATCCCCAGTTAAGTTGTCACAGTAAGTAGTCCATCAGAAACATGTTGTTAATTTTCCTTTTCCTCCCTGCTTTCAATTCATTTATGACATTTCCCCAGACGCCACTACTACTCAAACACAAAAGACAAAGACTAACACACGCGCACACGCAAACACACAAGCAAGTATAAACTCACACACATTTCTCTCAGGGCTGAGGCGAAAGTATTACATCCTCACACTCATAGAGATACAGACAGGCAGACAGACAGACAGATACGCACATTTCACAGTGGGCCGTAAGGCAGAGGTATTAGGCCATTATAGCAGCTTTAGAGAAATGAACACTTCACCTCCAACTCTCTCCAGAGGCTATTGATTGGCCGAGCTGCAGCTGAGGTACCTCGCTCCTCGCACGTGCGTGCGTGAAAAATAAATAGCATGGCCGTTTCTCTCTGCTTCTGTTCATAAACACGATGGAGAGGGAAGAAGATAAAAACCATGGAGAGAGGAAAACAAGGAAGAAGAGGAGATCAACAAGGGGGATCTGGATATTAGAGGGGAACAATGAAAAAAAACTATTTGAGGTCCAGAGTTAAGTTTGAGGGTCTTACAGTATGATAGGCCAATAAAAAAGCCATCATGCCAAGAGTTCTGATCATCTTCAAAGGCTCCAGTCAGTCAGTAAGATATGAGATTGGGAGAAGTATGCAGGCTCCAGTCAGTCAGTAAGATATGAGAGTGGGAGAAGCAGGCAGGCTCCAGTCAGTCAGTAAGATATGAGATTGGGAGAAGCATGCAGGGTCCAGTCAGTCAGTAAGATATGAGAGTGGGAGAAACAGGCAGGCTCCAGTCAGTCAGTAAGATATGAGAGTGGGAGAAGCATGCAGGCTCCAGTCAGTCAGTAAGATATGAGAGTGGGAGAAGCAGGCAGGCTCCAGTCAGTCAGTAAGATATGAGAGTGGGAGAAGCATGCAGGCTCCAGTCAGTCAGTAAGATATGAGAGTGGGAGAAGCAGGCAGGCTCCAGTCAGTCAGTAAGATATGAGAGTGGGAGAAGCAGGCAGGCTTCAGTCAGTCAGTAAGATATGAGAGTGGGAGAAGCAGGCAGGCTCCAGTCAGTCAGTAAGATATGAGAGTGGGAGAAGCAGGCAGGCTCCAGTCAGTCAGTAAGATATGAGAGTGGGAGAAGCATGCAGGCTCCAGTCAGTCAGTAAGATATGAGAGTGGGAGAAGCAGGCAGGCTCCAGTCAGTCAGTAAGATATGAGATTGGGAGAAGCATGCAGGCTCCAGTCAGTCAGTAAGATATGAGAGTGGGAGAAGCAGGCATGCTCCAGTCAGTCAGTAAGATATGAGATTGGGAGAAGCATGCAGGCTCCAGTCAGTCAGTAAGATATGAGAGTGGGAGAAGCAGGCATGCTCCAGTCAGTCAGTAAGATATGAGAGTGGGAGAAGCAGGCAGGCTCCAGTCAGTCAGTAAGATATGAGAGTGGGAGAAGCATGCAGGCTCCAGTCAGTCAGTAAGATATGAGAGTGGGAGAAGCAGGCAGGCTCCAGTCAGTCAGTAAAATATGAGAGTGGGAGAAGCAGGCAGGCTCCAGTCAGTCAGTAAGATATGAGAGTGGGAGAAGCAGGCAGGCTCCAGTCAGTCAGTAAGATATGAGAGTGGGAGAAGCAGGCAGGCAGGCTCCAGTCAGTCAGTAAGATATGAGAGTGGGAGAAGCAGGCAGGCTCCAGTCAGTCAGTAAGATATGAGAGTGGGAGAAGCAGGTAGGCTCCAGTCAGTCAGTAAGATATGAGAGTGGGAGAAGCATGCAGGCTCAGGTCAGTCAGTAAGATATGAGAGTGGGAGAAGCATGCAGGCTCCAGTCAGTCAGTAAGATATGAGAGTGGGAGAAGCAGGCAGGCTCCAGTCAGTCAGTAAGATATGAGAGTGGGAGAAGCATGCATGCTCCAGTCAGTCAGTAAGATATGAGAGTGGGAGAAGCAGGCAGGCTCCAGTCAGTCAGTAAGATATGAGAGTGGGAGAAGCAGGCATGCTCCAGTCAGTCAGTAAGATATGAGAGTGGGAGAAGCAGGCAGGCTCCAGTCAGTCAGTAAGATATGAGAGTGGGAGAAGCATGCAGGCTCCAGTCAGTCAGTAAGATATGAGAGTGGGAGAAGCAGGCAGGCTCCAGTCAGTCAGTAAGATATGAGAGTGGGAGAAGCAGGCAGGCTCCAGTCAGTCAGTAAGATATGAGAGTGGGAGAAGCATGCAGGCTCCAGTCAGTCAGTAAGATATGAGAGTGGGAGAAGCAGGCAGGCTCCAGTCAGTCAGTAAGATATGAGAGTGGGAGAAGCAGGCAGGCTCCAGTCAGTCAGTAAGATATGAGAGTGGGAGAAGCAGGCAGGCTCCAGTCAGTCAGTAAGATATGAGAGTGGGAGAAGCAGGCAGGCAGGCTCCAGTCAGTCAGTAAGATATGAGAGTGGGAGAAGCAGGCAGGCTCCAGTCAGTCAGTAAGATATGAGAGTGGGAGAAGCAGGCAGGCTCCAGTCAGTCAGTAAGATATGAGAGTGGGAGAAGCATGCAGGCTCCAGTCAGTCAGTAAGATATGAGAGTGGGAGAAGCAGGCAGGCTCCAGTCAGTCAGTAAGATATGAGAGTGGGAGAAGCAGGCATGCTCCAGTCAGTCAGTAAGATATGAGATTGGGAGAAGCATGCAGGCTCCAGTCAGTCAGTAAGATATGAGAGTGGGAGAAGCAGGCATGCTCCAGTCAGTCAGTAAGATATGAGAGTGGGAGAAGCAGGCAGGCTCCAGCCAGTCAGTAAGATATGAGAGTGGGAGAAGCATGCAGGCTCCAGTCAGTCAGTAAGATATGAGAGTGGGAGAAGCAGGCAGGCTCCAGTCAGTCAGTAAAATATGAGAGTGGGAGAAGCAGGCAGGCTCCAGTCAGTCAGTAAGATATGAGAGTGGGAGAAGCAGGCAGGCTCCAGTCAGTCAGTAAGATATGAGAGTGGGAGAAGCAGGCAGGCAGGCTCCAGTCAGTCAGTAAGATATGAGAGTGGGAGAAGCAGGCAGGCTCCAGTCAGTCAGTAAGATATGAGAGTGGGAGAAGCAGGTAGGCTCCAGTCAGTCAGTAAGATATGAGAGTGGGAGAAGCATGCAGGCTCAGGTCAGTCAGTAAGATATGAGAGTGGGAGAAGCATGCAGGCTCCAGTCAGTCAGTAAGATATGAGAGTGGGAGAAGCAGGCAGGCTCCAGTCAGTCAGTAAGATATGAGAGTGGGAGAAGCATGCATGCTCCAGTCAGTCAGTAAGATATGAGAGTGGGAGAAGCAGGCAGGCTCCAGTCAGTCAGTAAGATATGAGAGTGGGAGAAGCAGGCATGCTCCAGTCAGTCAGTAAGATATGAGAGTGGGAGAAGCAGGCAGGCTCCAGTCAGTCAGTAAGATATGAGAGTGGGAGAAGCATGCAGGCTCCAGTCAGTCAGTAAGATATGAGAGTGGGAGAAGCAGGCAGGCTCCAGTCAGTCAGTAAGATATGAGAGTGGGAGAAGCAGGCAGGCTCCAGTCAGTCAGTAAGATATGAGAGTGGGAGAAGCATGCAGGCTCCAGTCAGTCAGTAAGATATGAGAGTGGGAGAAGCAGGCAGGCTCCAGTCAGTCAGTAAGATATGAGAGTGGGAGAAGCATGCAGGCTCCAGTCAGTCAGTAAGATATGAGAGTGGGAGAAGCAGGCAGGCTCCAGTCAGTCAGTAAGATATGAGAGTGGGAGAAGCAGGCAGGCTCCAGTCAGTCAGTAAGATATGAGAGTGGGAGAAGCAGGCAGGCTCCAGTCAGTCAGTAAGATATGAGAGTGGGAGAAGCAGGCAGGCAGGCTCCAGTCAGTCAGTAAGATATGAGAGTGGGAGAAGCAGGCAGGCTCCAGTCAGTCAGTAAGATATGAGAGTGGGAGAAGCAGGCAGGCTCCAGTCAGTCAGTAAGATATGAGAGTGGGAGAAGCATGCAGGCTCCAGTCAGTCAGTAAGATATGAGAGTGGGAGAAGCAGGCAGGCTCCAGTCAGTCAGTAAGATATGAGAGTGGGAGAAGCAGGCATGCTCCAGTCAGTCAGTAAGATATGAGAGTGGGAGAAGCAGGCAGGCTCCAGTCAGTAAGATATGAGAGTGGGAGAAGCAGGCAGGCTCCAGTCAGTCAGTAAGATATGAGAGTGGGAGAAGCAGGCAGGCTCCAGTCAGTCAGTAAGATATGAGAGTGGGAGAAGCAGGCAGGCTCCAGTCAGTCAGTAAGATATGAGAGTGGGAGAAGCAGGCATGCTCCAGTCAGTCAGTAAGATATGAGAGTGGGAGAAGCAGGCAGGCTCAAGTCAGTCAGTAAGATATGAGAGTGGGAGAAGCAGGCAGGCTCCAGTCAGTCAGTAAGATATGAGAGTGGGAGAAGCAGGCAGGCTCCAGTCAGTCAGTAAGATATGAGAGTGGGAGAAGCATGCAGGCTCCAGTCAGTCAGTAAGATATGAGAGTGGGAGAAGCAGGCAGGCTCCAGTCAGTCAGTAAGATATGAGAGTGGGAGAAGCAGGCAGGCAGGCTCCAGTCAGTCAGTAAGATATGAGAGTGGGGGAAGCATGCAGGCCCCAGTCAGTCAGTAAGATATGAGAGTGGGAGAAGCAGGCAGGCTCCAGTCAGTCAGTAAGATATGAGAGTGGGAGAAGCATGCAGGGTCCAGTCAGTCAGTAAGATATGAGAGTGGGAGAAGCAGGCAGGCTCCAGTCAGTCAGTAAGATATGAGAGTGGGAGAAGCAGGCAGGCTCCAGTCAGTCAGTAAGATATGAGAGTGGGAGAAGCATGCAGGCTTCAGTCAGTCAGTAAGATATGAGAGGGGGAGAAGCATGCAGGCTCCAGTCAGTCAGTAAGATATGAGAGTGGGAGAAGCAGGCAGGCTCCAGTCAGTCAGTAAGATATGAGAGTGGGGAAGCATGCAGGCTTCAGTCAGTCAGTAAGATATGAGAGTGGGAGAAGCATGCAGGCTCCAGTCAGTCAGTAAGATATGAGAGTGGGAGAAGCAGGCAGGCTCCAGTCAGTCAGTAAGATATGAGAGTGGGAGAAGCATGCAGGCTCCAGTCAGTCAGTAAGATATGAGAGTGGGAGAAGCAGGCAGGCTTCAGTCAGTCAGTAAGATATGAGAGTGAGAGAAGCATGCAGGCTCCAGTCAGTCAGTAAGATATGAGAGTGGGAGAAGCATGCAGGCTCCAGTCAGTCAGTAAGATATGAGAGTGGGAGAAGCAGGCAGGCTCCAGTCAGTCAGTAAGATATGAGAGTGGGAGAAGCATGCAGGCTCCAGTCAGTCAGTAAGATATGAGAGTGGGAGAAGCAGGCAGGCTCCAGTCAGTCAGTAAGATATGAGAGTGGGAGAAGCAGGCAGGCAGGCTCCAGTCAGTCAGTAAGATATGAGAGTGGGAGAAGCAGGCAGGCTCCAGTCAGTCAGTAAGATATGAGAGTGGGAGAAGCAGGCAGGCTCCAGTCAGTCAGTAAGATATGAGAGTGGGAGAAGCATGCAGGCTCCAGTCAGTCAGTAAGATATGAGAGTGGGAGAAGCAGGCAGGCTCCAGTCAGTCAGTAAGATATGAGAGTGGGAGAAGCAGGCATGCTCCAGTCAGTCAGTAAGATATGAGAGTGGGAGAAGCAGGCAGGCTCCAGTCAGTCAGTAAGATATGAGAGTGGGAGAAGCAGGCAGGCTCCAGTCAGTCAGTAAGATATGAGAGTGGGAGAAGCAGGCAGGCTCCAGTCAGTCAGTAAGATATGAGAGTGGGAGAAGCAGGCAGGCTCCAGTCAGTCAGTAAGATATGAGAGTGGGAGAAGCAGGCATGCTCCAGTCAGTCAGTAAGATATGAGAGTGGGAGAAGCAGGCAGGCTCAAGTCAGTCAGTAAGATATGAGAGTGGGAGAAGCAGGCAGGCTCCAGTCAGTCAGTAAGATATGAGAGTGGGAGAAGCAGGCAGGCTCCAGTCAGTCAGTAAGATATGAGAGTGGGAGAAGCATGCAGGCTCCAGTCATTCAGTAAGATATGAGAGTGGGAGAAGCAGGCAGGCTCCAGTCAGTCAGTAAGATATGAGAGTGGGAGAAGCAGGCAGGCAGGCTCCAGTCAGTCAGTAAGATATGAGAGTGGGGGAAGCATGCAGGCCCCAGTCAGTCAGTAAGATTTGAGAGTGGGAGAAGCAGGCAGGCTCCAGTCAGTCAGTAAGATATGAGAGTGGGAGAAGCATGCAGGGTCCAGTCAGTCAGTAAGATATGAGAGTGGGAGAAGCAGGCAGGCTCCAGTCAGTCAGTAAGATATGAGAGTGGGAGAAGCAGGCAGGCTCCAGTCAGTCAGTAAGATATGAGAGTGGGAGAAGCATGCAGGCTTCAGTCAGTCAGTAAGATATGAGAGGGGGAGAAGCATGCAGGCTCCAGTCAGTCAGTAAGATATGAGAGTGGGAGAAGCAGGCAGGCTCCAGTCAGTCAGTAAGATATGAGAGTGGGGAAGCATGCAGGCTTCAGTCAGTCAGTAAGATATGAGAGTGGGAGAAGCATGCAGGCTCCAGTCAGTCAGTAAGATATGAGAGTGGGAGAAGCAGGCAGGCTCCAGTCAGTCAGTAAGATATGAGAGTGGGAGAAGCATGCAGGCTCCAGTCAGTCAGTAAGATATGAGAGTGGGAGAAGCAGGCAGGCTTCAGTCAGTCAGTAAGATATGAGAGTGGGAAAAGCATGCAGGCTCCAGTCAGTCAGTAAGATATGAGAGTGGGAGAAGCATGCAGGCTCCAGTCAGTCAGTAAGATATGAGAGTGGGAGAAGCAGGCAGGCTCCAGTCAGTCAGTAAGATATGAGAGTGGGAGAAGCAGGCAGGCTTCAGTCAGTCAGTAAGATATGAGAGTGGGAGAAGCATGCAGGCTCCAGTCAGTCAGTAAGATATGGGAGTGGGAGAAGCAGGCAGGCTCCAGTCAGTCAGTAAGATATGAGAGTGGGAGAAGCAGGCAGGCTCCAGTCAGTCAGTAAGATATGAGAGTGGGAGAAGCAGGCAGGCTCCAGTCAGTCAGTAAGATATGAGATTGGGAGAAGCAGGCAGGCTCCAGTCAGTCAGTAAGATATGAGAGTGGGAGAAGCAGGCAGGCTCCAGTCAGTCAGTAAGATATGAGAGTGGGAGAAGCAGGCAGGCTCCAGTCAGTCAGTAAGATCTGAGAGTGGGAGAAGCAGGCAGGCTCCAGTCAGTCAGTAAGATATGAGATTGGGAGAAGCAGGCAGGCTCCAGTCAGTCAGTAAGATATGAGAGTGGGAGAAGCAGGCAGGCTCCAGTCAGTCAGTAAGATATGAGAGTGGGAGAAGCAGGCAGGCTCCAGTCAGTCAGTAAGATATGAGAGTGGGAGAAGCAGGCAGGCTCCAGTCAGTCAGTAAGATATGAGAGTGGGAGAAGCAGGCAGGCTCCAGTCAGTCAGTAAGATATGAGAGTGGGAGAAGCAGGCAGGCTCCAGTCAGTCAGTAAGATATGAGAGTGGGAGAAGCAGGCAGGCTCCAGTCAGTCAGTAAGATATGAGAGTGGGAGAAGCAGCCAGGCTCCAGTCCCAGTACAACACACAGACATTGAGACCTTCTCATCTCCACTGCCTCACAATCACAAACGCACGCAAACACGGAAACGCATGTACACATCACACATGCACGCATGTACACACACACAAGTATACACCCTCTTACACATGCACGTACACACCCACACACTTTTATCCCCTCTGCCACCTCTTATATAATGTGGTTCAATACAGACATGCACACTGGTGGAGGAGTTGTTATGGAAACCCAGATTAGACAGTGCAAAAGGTGTGTGCATGAGGGAGAGAGGTAGAGAGAGAGACAGAAAAACAAAGAGAGAGAGAGAGAGAGAGAGAGACTTGAGAGAGACTTAATCCTTGCTCCAGGTGTATCAGAGTGTGGAGTGTAATGAAGAGAGTTAGGGGGGAGAGCAGACCTTTGATACAGTCATACAGACGTGTCTGTTCCCTGTACTGCTTAATTACTCAGGTCTTATCACATGCACCTCTCTATACAAACACCAGGGCCAAACACACACGGAAAGAGAGAGCACAAAAATATGCCTTTAATATCCAGAATAATGTTATTTAATTGATTTAACAGTGAGCTCTGGAGCGTGTCTACAGCTCTACCTCTCTACAGGATTTCAAGGTGCCTTTTTTACCAGAGGAACAGCTGCACTACCTGTTCCCGTTGATACTGTACAGAGCAACACACACACACACACACACACACACACACGCCACGCCATGTGCGCACACACCCACGCACACAAACCAGGCCCTCTCTTACACCATGGCCCAGGGACTGCCTCAGCTCACTGTTCTTCCATCAGTCCTAAACCACAGCCTCTCCCGCTGAGAACCACTTCAGGTCCAGTCTCTGACTCTTAACTGCTCCACTGAACACACCATGTGGAATGATGTGGAAAAGTGGTCCGAATCCAAGCTAGAGTGATCAAGGCAGCATTTTATGTCAGCATTTTACATCACTTTTCACTGTGTAGAAGGTTTAAACTGGTTATCATACGAAGCTGAAGTATGCTGTAGTAATGTCTGATATATGCAACATAAAGTAATGTAGTCTGTTGCTGTGAGCAGCTGGTTGCTGTTTGCCTGTAGGGGGTCTGCTGTTCTGAAGGCTAAACACAGAAAGCAGTGGTGCAGCTAACACTAACACGGGACTGTCATCTAGTCTGAAGAAGACGGATAGTTGCTGCACTTAGTCCTCAAAGGGGTTAATTTCCAACAAGTGGGGGGGGTGTGCAAAAACAGACTCAGTCAAGCTCTATTTCCCCAACTCGCACACTGTTCCTCCCCATCTCTCTCCCTCTCCTCCTCTCTCTTGTTGAAATTGGAAATGAACCCCATTGAGGACTAAGTGAAGAACGTCTGCATGATCTCTCTCTCCTATCTCTCTCTGATTAAGTAGCTACCCAGTATGATGTAGTTAAGAAGGATATCTAAGTGGAAATAAAGATCTGCATTGCAATGACTATTACATGACCATTCAGTTAAATCACCCAAAGCCATAGAGTTAGACTGCTGGCCTGAAGAAGTCACACTATTCAAGACGTCTAGGCTTCATCATTGAACAACAACTCTAAATGTGGCTAATGTAATAGCATTGTTTTGTTCAGTTCAGTCTTGATACTCACATTATTATTCCTAACACTGTGGTTGGCAAATCAACTATTGGCTGAGTCCTTACAACCAGCTTGGAGAGAGACACAACAGCCCCTTGCGATATTTAGCAAATCACAAAAATATCATATCGCAATTATCTTCTGAGAGATCATTTTGTACAGTACTCCACCCCCCCCCCCTCCAAATGGCATTCATAGAGATGAGTGTTGAGGCATTTTGTTAAACATGTAAACAATCTTTAACTCAACTCTCATTTATACAACCCAGAGGAGGGCTGGCAAAGCAACAGCAGAAGAGAGAGAGAGGGGTGATTGGGATGTAATGAAAAGAGAGAGAGAGAGAGGGATGTAGTCAGAGAGAGAGGAATGTAGTGAGAGAGAGAGAGAGAGAGAGAGGGAGAAGGGGGTGTAGTGAGAGAGAGAGAGAGAGGGATGTAGTGAGAGAGAGAGAGAGAGAGAGAGAGAGAGAGAGAGAGAGAGAGAGAGAGAGAGAGAGAGAGAGAGAGAGAGAGAGAGAGAGAGAGAGAGAGAGAGAGAGAGAGAGAGAGAGAGAGAGAGATGTAGTGAGAGAGAGAGAGAGAGAGAGAGAGAGGGATGTAGTCAGAGAGAGGAATGTAGTGAGAGAGAGAGAGAGAGAGAGAGAGAGAGAGAGAGAGAGAGAGAGAGAGAGAGAGAGAGAGAGAGAGAGAGAGAGAGAATATGTGGAATATGTGGAATAGTGGATAGTGGAATATGCGTCAACAGTAACCTTGGGAAAATACTCTGCATTATCATTAACAGCAGACTCGTACATTTCCTCAATGAAAACAATGTACTGAGCAAATGTCAAATTGGCTTTTTACCAAATTACCGTACAACAGACCATGTATTCACCCTACACACCCTAATTGACAACCAAACAAACCAAAACAAAGGCAAAGTCTTCTCATGCTTTGTTGATTTCAAAAAAGCCTTCGACTCAATTTGGCATGAGGGTCTGCTATACAAATTGATGGAAAGTGGTGTTGGGGGTAAAACATACGACATTATAAAATCCATGTACACAAACAACAAGTGTGCGGTTAAAATTGGCAAAAAACACACACATTTCTTCACACAGGGTCGTGGGGTGAGACAGGGATGCAGCTTAAGCCCCACCCTCTTCAACATATATATCAACGAATTGGCGCGGGCACTAGAACAGTCTGCAGCACCCGGTCTCACCCTACTAGAATCCGAAGTCAAATGTCTACTGTTTGCTGATGATCTGGTGCTTCTGTCACCAACCAAGGAGGGCCTACAGCAGCACCTAGATCTTCTGCACAGATTCTGTCAGACCTGGGCCCTGACAGTAAATCTCAGTAAGACCAAAATAATGGTGTTCCAAAAAAGGTCCAGTCACCAGGACCACAAATTCCATCTAGACACCGTTGCCCTAGAGCACACAAAAAACTATACATACCTCGGCCTAAACATCAGCACCACAGGTAACTTCCACAAAGCTGTGAACGATCTGAGAGACAAGGCAAGAAGGGCCTTCTATGCCATCAAAAGGAACATAAATTTCAACATACCAATTAGGATCTGGCTAAAAATACTTGAATCAGTCATAGAGCCCATTGCCCTTTATGGTTGTGAGGTCTGGGGTCCGCTCACCAACCAAGATTTCACAAAATGGGACAAACACCAAATTGAGACTCTGCATGCAGAATTCTGCAAAAATATCCTCCGTGTACAACGTAGAACACCAAATAATGCATGCAGAGCAGAATTAGGCCGATACCCACTAATTATCAAAATCCAGAAAAGAGCCGTTAAATTCTACAACCACCTAAAAGGAAGCGATTCCCAAACCTTCCATAACAAAACCATCACCTACAGAGAGATGAACCTGGAGAAGAGTCCCCTAAGCAAGCTGGTCCTAGGGCTCTGTTCACAAACACAAACACACCCCACAGAGCCCCAGGACAACAGCACAATTAGACCCAACCAAATCATGAGAAAACAAAAAGATAATTACTTGACACATTGGAAAGAATTAACAAAAAAACAGAGCAAACTAGAATGCTATTTGGCCCTAAACAGAGAGTACACAGTGGCAGAATACCTGACCACTGTGACTGACCCAAACTTAAGGAAAGCTTTGACTATGTACAGACTCAGTGAGCATAGCCTTGCTATTGAGAAAGGCCGCCGTAGGCAGACATGGCTCTCAAGAGAAGACAGGCTATGTGCACACTGCCCACAAAATGAGGTGGAAACTGAGCTGTACTTCCTAACCTCCTGCCCAATGTATGACCATATTAGAGAGACATATTTCCCTCAGATTACACAGATCCACAAAGAATTCGAAAACAAATCCAATTTTGATAAACTCCCATATCTACTGGGTGAAATTCCACAGTGTGCCATCACAGCAGCAAGATTTGTGACCTGTTGCCACAAGAAAAGGGCAACCAGTGAAGAACAAACACCACTGTAAATACAACCCATATTTATGTTTATTTATTTTAACTTGTGTGCTTTAACCATTTGTACATTGTTACAACACTGCATATATATAATATGACATTTGTAATGTCTTTATTGTTTTGAAACTTCTGTATGTGTAATGTTTACTGTTCATTTTTATTGTTTATTTGACTTTTGTATATTACCTACCTCACTTGCTTTGGCAATGTTAACACATGTTTCCCATGCCAATAAAGCCCCTTGAATTGAATTGAATTGAATTGAGAGAGAGAGAGAGAGAGAGAGAGAGAGAGAGGGAGAAGGGGATGTAGTGAGAGAGAGAGAGGGATGTAGTGAGAGAGAGAGAGAGAGAGAGATGTAGTGAGAGAGAGATGTAGTGAGAGAGAGATGTAGTGAGAGAGAGAGCGAGAGATGTAGTGAGAGAGAGATGTAGTGAGAGAGAGATGTAGTGAGAGAGAGAGAGAGAGAGAGAGAGAGAGAGAGAGAGAGAGAGAGAGAGAGAGAGAGAGAGAGAGAGAGAGAGATGTAGTGAGAGAGAGATGTAGTGAGAGAGAGGGATGTAGTCAGAGAGAGAGAGGGATGTAGTCAGAGAGGGATGTAGTGAGAGAGAGAGAGAGAGATGTAGTGAGAGAGAGATGTAGTGAGAGAGAGATGTAGTGAGAGAGAGAGCGAGAGATGTAGTGAGAGAGAGATGTAGTGAGAGAGAGATGTAGTGAGAGAGAGAGAGAGAGAGAGAGAGAGAGAGAGAGAGAGATGTAGTGAGAGAGAGATGTAGTGAGAGAGAGGGATGTAGTCAGAGAGAGAGAGGGATGTAGTGAGAGAGGGATGTAGTGAGAGAGAGAGAGAGAGAGAGAGAGAGAGAGAGAGGTGTAATGAGAGAGAGAGAGAGAGAGGTGTAGTGAGAGAGGGATGTAGAGAGAGAGAGAGAGAGAGAGAGAGAGAGAGAGAGAGAGAGAGAGAGAGAGAGAGAGAGAGAGAGAGAGAGAGAGAGGTGTAATGAGAGAGAGAGAGAGAGAGATGTAGTGAGAGAGAGATGTAGTGAGAGAGAGGGATGTAGTCAGAGAGAGAGAGGGGTGTAGTGAGAGAGGGATGTAGTGAGAGAGAGAGAGAGAGATGTAGTGAGAGAGAGATGTAGTGAGAGAGAGATGTAGTGAGAGAGAGAGCGAGAGATGTAGTGAGAGAGAGATGTAGTGAGAGAGAGAGATGTAGTGAGAGAGAGAGAGAGAGAGAGAGAGAGAGAGAGAGAGAGAGAGAGAGAGAGAGATGTAGTGAGAGAGAGATGTAGTGAGAGAGAGGGATGTAGTCAGAGAGAGAGAGGGATGTAGTGAGAGAGGGATGTAGTGAGAGAGAGAGAGAGAGAGAGAGAGAGAGAGAGAGAGAGAGAGAGAGAGAGAGAGAGAGAGAGAGAGAGAGAGAGGTGTAATGAGAGAGAGAGAAAGAGAGGTGTAGTGAGAGAGGGATGTAGTGAGAGAGAGAGAGAGGAGAGAGAGAGAGAGAGAGAGAGAGAGAGAGAGAGAGAGAGGTGTAATGAGAGAGAGAGAGAGAGAGAGAGAGAGAGAGAGAGAGAGAGAGAGAGAGAGAGAGAGAGAGAGAGAGAGAGAGAGAGAGAGAGAGAGAGAGAGAGAGAGAGAGAGAGAGAGAGAGAGAGAGAGAGAGAGACATTGGAGACAAATTTGACCCCAATAACTACCGTGGAATATGCGTCAACAGTAACCTTGGGAAAATACTCTGCATTATCATTAACAGCAGACTCGTACATTTCCTCAATGAAAACAATGTACTGAGCAAATGTCAAATTGGCTTTTTACCAAATTACCGTACAACAGACCATGTATTCACCCTACACACCCTAATTGACAACCAAACAAACCAAAACAAAGGCAAAGTCTTCTCATGCTTTGTTGATTTCAAAAAAGCCTTCGACTCAATTTGGCATGAGGGTCTGCTATACATATTGATGGAAAGTGGTGTTGGGGGTAAAACATACGACATTATAAAATCCATGTACACAAACAACAAGTGTGCGGTTAAAATTGGCAAAAAACACACACATTTCTTCACACAGGGTCGTGGGGTGAGACAGGGATGCAGCTTAAGCCCCACCCTCTTCAACATATATATCAACGAATTGGCGCGGGCACTAGAACAGTCTGCAGCACCCGGTCTCACCCTACTAGAATCCGAAGTCAAATGTCTACTGTTTGCTGATGATCTGGTGCTTCTGTCACCAACCAAGGAGGGCCTACAGCAGCACCTAGATCTTCTGCACAGATTCTGTCAGACCTGGGCCCTGACAGTAAATCTCAGTAAGACCAAAATAATGGTGTTCCAAAAAAGGTCCAGTCACCAGGACCACAAATTCCATCTAGACACCGTTGCCCTAGAGCACACAAAAAACTATACATACCTCGGCCTAAACATCAGCACCACAGGTAACTTCCACAAAGCTGTGAACGATCTGAGAGACAAGGCAAGAAGGGCCTTCTATGCCATCAAAAGGAACATAAATTTCAACATACCAATTAGGATCTGGCTAAAAATACTTGAATCAGTCATAGAGCCCATTGCCCTTTATGGTTGTGAGGTCTGGGGTCCGCTCACCAACCAAGATTTCACAAAATGGGACAAACACCAAATTGAGACTCTGCATGCAGAATTCTGCAAAAATATCCTCCGTGTACAACGTAGAACACCAAATAATGCATGCAGAGCAGAATTAGGCCGATACCCACTAATTATCAAAATCCAGAAAAGAGCCGTTAAATTCTACAACCACCTAAAAGGAAGCGATTCCCAAACCTTCCATAACAAAGCCATCACCTACAGAGAGATGAACCTGGAGAAGAGTCCCCTAAGCAAGCTGGTCCTAGGGCTCTGTTCACAAACACAAACACACCCCACAGAGCCCCAGGACAACAGCACAATTAGACCCAACCAAATCATGAGAAAACAAAAAGATAATTACTTGACACATTGGAAAGAATTAACAAAAAAACAGAGCAAACTAGAATGCTATTTGGCCCTAAACAGAGAGTACACAGTGGCAGAATACCTGACCACTGTGACTGACCCAAACTTAAGGAAAGCTTTGACTATGTACAGACTCAGTGAGCATAGCCTTGCTATTGAGAAAGGCCGCCGTAGGCAGACATGGCTCTCAAGAGAAGACAGGCTATGTGCACACTGCCCACAAAATGAGGTGGAAACTGAGCTGCACTTCCTAACCTCCTGCCCAATGTATGACCATATTAGAGAGACATATTTCCCTCAGATTACACAGATCCACAAAGAATTCGAAAACAAATCCAATTTTGATAAACTCCCATATCTACTGGGTGAAATTCCACAGTGTGCCATCACAGCAGCAAGATTTGTGACCTGTTGCCACAAGAAAAGGGCAACCAGTGAAGAACAAACACCACTGTAAATACAACCCATATTTATGTTTATTTATTTTAACTTGTGTGCTTTAACCATTTGTACATTGTTACAACACTGCATATATATAATATGACATTTGTAATGTCTTTATTGTTTTGAAACTTCTGTATGTGTAATGTTTACTGTTCATTTTTATTGTTTATTTGACTTTTGTATATTACCTACCTCACTTGCTTTGGCAATGTTAACACATGTTTCCCATGCCAATAAAGCCCCTTGAATTGAATTGAATTGAATTGAGAGAGAGAGAGAGAGAGAGAGAGGGATGTAGTCAGAGAGAGAGGAATGTAGTGAGAGAGAGAGAGAGAGAGGGAGAAGGGGATGTAGTGAGAGAGAGAGAGGGATGTAGTGAGAGAGAGAGAGAGAGAGGTGTAATGAGAGAGAGAGAGAGGGATGTAGTCAGAGAGAGAGGAATGTAGTGAGAGAGAGATAGAGAGAGATGTAGTGAGAGAGAGAGAGAGAGAGAGAGAGAGAGAGAGAGAGAGAGATATGTAGTGAGAGAGAGATGTAGTGAGAGAGAGGGATGTAGTGAGAGAGAGGGATGTAGTGAGAGAGAGAGAGGGATGTAGTGAGAGAGAGAGAGGGATGTAGTGAGAGAGAGAGAGGGATGTAGTGAGAGAGAGATGTAGTGAGAGAGAGGGATGTAGTGAGAGAGAGAGAGGGATGTAGTGAGAGAGAGAGAGGGATGTAGTGAGAGAGAGAGAGGGATGTAGTGAGAGAGGGATGTAGTGAGAGAGAGGGGGGGGATGTAGTGAGAGAGAAAATCAGGCATATGCAGTACACAGTAAGGATGGAGGGACAGAGGTAAAGAATGATACAGCTGGAGAGAATGAGAGCGAAAGAGAAGCAAAGAGAGGTAAGAGATCCATGTGTGTCAATTAGCAGTAGAGTTGGATCGTGTTTTCTCCATTATGCTATGTTGCTAATGCTAATCCCTTCTTCTGAGGTTTAACAATTAGCATACTGAGACGCCAAAGCTCCTGGTTGATATTAAGATTTCCAACTGTGTGTGTGTGTGTGTGCGTGCGTGTGGAGCCAGGGCAATAACTAATAACCTGGAACTCAACACGTCTCCCCCTCGAGATTGATGGCTTAGCTGTTAGCACAGCTGAATCATTCAAATTCCTGGGGACCATCATCTCCCACAACCTCAAGTGGGAGGACAACATCACAGCGGTCACTAAGAAGGCACGTATGTACTACTTGCGGCAGCTGAAAAAAATTGAAATCTCCCAGTCAAACCTGATCCGGTTTTACACATCAATCATAGAGTCCATACTGACCTCTTCTATTACCGTCTGGCTTGGGTCTGATCCTGCCTGCTCCAAGGGCAAACTGCAGCGCATTGCGAGGGTCATCAGCTGCCACCTGCCCTCCATCGAGGTACTGCACGACTCCAGGGCAAGGAAGCTTGCATGAAAGATCATCGCCGTCACCTCCCACCCTGGTCACCCCCTTTTCCAAAAACTCTCCTCTGGCAGGCGGTTCAGTGCAATCATGACCAAAACTTCCTGCCAGCTGAGCAGTTTCTTTTCCCATGCTGTGGGCCTCACCAACCGGCCATCTGGCACATAGAGTTTAAGGACTTTGCACTCTATGCTCTACACCGCATCAAGCCATCTCCGGACTGTACACAAAATAACTGCACTATACTGCATTTGCACTCTGTTCATCTCACTGCATGTAGATATATTTATACTTAAACTGTACATTTGTACATCCACTGTATATCAACTGTTTACAACGGGTGGTTCTAATCCTGAATGCTGATTGGTTAAAACCGCGTTCCAGCCGGTGTCTATTCCGGCTAAATCTATGATGTTGAAATGCCTATTTACTCTGTTCCATCTCACTGCGCGATCCACTGTCTCATCAACCCTGCCAGGAAATGTATAAACTTGATCTCCACTATAAATAACATCTAGACATTATCTCCCATGTATTTTAGACTAACATTTGGTTTTCAACAGCAGAGATTTGTTTAAACCTTGCTGTCTGTCTCTCCGACCTTTTCAATATTGAATTGCAATCTCCACCGTCCCATATAAAGTGATTGTGTCCGAACGACACTGACAGCAAATTGAGCTAGTTGTCATAGCAACATACACATTTTTTGTTGCGAAAACTAAAATGGATGAGTGGAACATTTCTTTAGATTTTTTTGGGCTGCATTGCTATGGATTAATGGGAAAAAGAGATGGCAATAATGCCCAGGCATGCAGATTTGGAGGATACTGCATTGAATGACCTAGAGAAAAGTAGCAACGAAAAAAACAAGGATAAGAATACAAACTGGGCTGTGCGTTGCTTTGAGGGCTGGCTAGCAGAGAAGAAAAAGTTGACTTCAAAACTGTCACTAAGGAAGAGTTTAACATCCTTCTCCGACAGTTTTATGGAAATGTACGACATGGGAAGGGGGAGCCGTAACGCATAAGTAGCTACCTGGCACTCAGGGTGGGCTCAAACAGTTTCTAAATGACCCACCAATCGGTCGCAGCTGGCGTCTTATGAAAGACACTGAATTTACCACCTCGAATCATGTATTTCTGGGCAACATCAAACAGCTAAGAAGGCAAGGAAAAGATATCACCAACAGCCACCCTCCCATCACCGATAAGGACATGGACCAGCTCCAAAACTCCCAGGCTCTGAATCCCGGTACACCAAGGGGTCTGGTCCAGAACGTGTTGTTCGACCTCCAGTTATATCTGGGTCGAAGAGGAAAAGAGGGGAACAGACAAACTAAAGGGGAACAGACAAACTAAAGTACAACTCATTCCTAGAAAAACTGACTAGAACAGTCTAAGGTATGTTGTTATTTCTAAGTTAGGCGACTGGAAAACAATATTATAACAACGCATTCTCTCTCTCAGATACGCCACTATAACGAGGCCACAAAGAATCATCTGGACCCAAGGGAGACACCCCTGCCAATATAATCAACAAACACCGGCTTCTCAGGCATTATCACTTAAGTCAGCTGCGGTGGATAACAAAGAGAATGTACGGTTTAATTTATTAAAATCAGCTCAAATGAATGTCATGAATTCTCTTTCTTTTGTCTGAACAGTGTCCTGACAAGAGAGCACATTTATTCTGCCAGACAAAGCCGCGCATCATAAGCTCATTGTTATGGATGTATCCAAATAAATCTTTAAAAAACGCTTAAACAAATGCAAATGTAGCTACTTTGCTGTTATTCTGGCTGCACTTTTTGACGCGACTGTAAATTAGCAGTAGTTGGCTAGCTAGCAAGCAAGGGATAAAAACGTTGCAGAATGGCAGCTCTGTGAGGACTGAGCAGCAGCCACAGTATGGCAATGGAACATTTAGAACGAACGACTGGGCAACCCTAGATTTGAGTGGGGGCTACACAGTTGAAGTCTGAAGTTTACATACACCTTAGCCAAATACATATAAACTCAGTTTTTCACAATTCCTGACATTTAATCCAGAGTAAAAAATGTCTTAGGTCAGTTAGGATCACCACTTTATTTTAGAATGTGAAATGTCAGAATAATAGTAGAGAGAATGATTAAATTCAGCTTTTATTTATTTCATCTCATTCCCAGCGGATCAGAAGTTTACATACACTCAATTAGTATTTGGTAGCATTACCTTTAAATTGTTTAACTTGGGTCAAATGTTTCGGGTAGCCTCCCACAAGCTTCCCACAATAAATTGGGTGAATTTTGGCCCATTCCTCCTGACAGAGCTGGTGTAACTGAGTCAGGCTTTTTCAGTTCTGCCCACAAATTTTATATAGGGTTGAGGTCAGGGCTTTGTGATGGCCACTCCAATACCTTGACTTTGTTGTCCTTTAGCCATTTTGTCACAACTTTGGAAGTATGCTTGGGATCATTGTCCATTTGGAAGACTCATTTGCGACCAAGCTTTAACTTCCTGACTGATGTCTTGAAATGTTGCTTCAATATATCCACATAATTTTCCTCCTCGTGATGCCATCTATTTTGTGAAGTGCACCAATCCCTCCTGCAGCAAAGCACCCCCACAACATGATGCTGCCACCCCCATGCTTCACTGTTGGGATGGGGTTCTTCGGCTTGCAAGCCTCCCCCTTTTTCCTCCAAACATAACAATGGTCATTATGGCCGAACAGTTCTATTTTTGTTTCATCAGACCAGAGGACATTTCTCCAAAAAGTATGATCTTTGTCCCCATGTGCAGTTGCAAGTCTGTATTTTTTATGGTGGTTTTGGAGCAGTTGCTTCTTCCTTGCTAAGCGGCCTTTCAGGTTATGTCAATATAGGACTCGTTTTACTGTGGATATAGATACTTTCGTACCTGTTTCCTCCAGCATCTTCACAAGGTCCTTTCCTGTTGTTCTTTTCGCACCAAAGTACGTTCATCTCTAGGAGACAGAATGCGTCTCCTTCCTGAGCGGTATGACGGCTGCGTGGTCCCATGATGTTTATACTTGCGTACTATTGTTTGTACAGATGATTGTGGTACCTTCAGGCGTTTGGAAATTGCTCCTAAGGATGAACCCGACTTGTGGTCTACAATTTTCTTTCTGAGGTCTTGGCTGATTTATTTTGATTTTCCCATGATGTCAAGCAAAGAGGCACTGAGTTTGAAGGTAGGCCTTGAAATGCATCCACAGGTACACCTCCAATTGACTCAAATTATGTAAATTAGCCTATTAGAAGCTTCTAAAGCCATGACATAATTATCTTGAATTTTTAAAGCTGTTTAAAGGCACAGTCAACTTAGTGTATGTAAACTTCTGACCCACTGGAATTCTGATACGGTGAATTATAAGTGAAATAATCTGTCTGTAAACAATTGTTGGAAAAATGACTTGTGTCATGCACAAAGTAGATGTCCTGACCGACTTGCCAAAACTATAGTTTGTTAACAAGAAATTTGTGGAGTGGTTGAAAAACGAGTTTTAATGACTCCAACCTAAGTGTATTTAAACTTGTTACTTCAACTTTGTCTTGTGGAAGGATGAAACAGTACGAATAAATTAATCCAAATACATTTTGTATTGAAAATATGTTGTTTATTATTTGAATATTTTGGTAACCCGTTGTATACAAGTGATAATGCCCTCGAAGTCAGTGTTTGTTGGATATATTGGCACGGCAATAACAACACCCCTGCCAATATATAGAACAAACACGGGCTTTTCTGGCATTATCACTAAAATATCCACAGTATATTTGTATATCCACTGCCCACTCTTATAGCTCTATGTTTAGTCTACCTAGTTGTATATAATGATTGTAAACTTTTTGTAAACTCCTATGTCTGTATTCTGTATCTAAATGTTGTCCATCAATAGCAGCACCATAATACCAAGTACAATTCTGAGTATGTGTAAATTTACTTAATAAAGGTGATTCTAATTCTGAGTGGGCAGTTTGTCTGTTTGTGCCAGTCCTCTGTGGTTCAGTATTTGGCAGCTCTCTGAGCACTGAGCAGCAGCCACACAGCCAGATGGTGATTTTACTGAGGCTCCAGTAAAGATGTACAGCCTTTTAAACATCAAACGCAGCACTTTAACCGGCTAGCACAGTGGATCTGGGCCGATTCTGGCTGAGAGTCGGAGCACTCGGCTGAGAGTCAGACTCGCCCGACGTCATGTGGCCCCAGTCTGGGCCGCCTTCGGCAGTATTACTTATGGCTGTAATGCGGGAATTCCGGTGTGATTTATCTGGCCCAAATGCATTACTTGTGGCTTGGGCCGATTCCGGTGAGAGTTATCTGGCCCAAATGTATTACTTGGAGCTCGGGCCGATTGGGGCTATTCTCTGGCAGATTATTACACGGGCTACTTTATATAATTAACATGTCATTATTGATTTTTCCATATTTTGTCATTGTTTCTGTGATCAAAAAATACAATTCAAATGTAAATGAAATGCTTTAAGAGTCCTGCGTAGTATTTTAGTATTTTGATACTTTGTGCAAGTCAATTGATTAAAAACCTTGTGGATGGAGCCTCCCGAGTGGCGCAGCGCAAACTGCATCGCAGCGCAAACAGCATCGCAGCGCAAACTGTGTTACTACAGAGGCTGGTTCGAGACCCGTGCCGGCCGCAACTGGGAGACCCATGAAGCGATGTACAATTGGCCCAGTGTCATCCGAGTTAGGCCGGCCGGGATGTCTTTGTCCCATCATGCTGTAGCAACTCCAGGCGCATGCACGCTGACACGGTCACAAGGTGTATGGTGTTTCCTCCAACACAATTTCTTTTTTTGTGGATCGGAATAATTTGTATGTATAAAATGTATAATAGTAATATTTAAAATGACTAAATTGGGTAATTTTGTATATATTTATTTAAACTTGCATCGGACCGCTTCTGGGGGGATTCTGGTGAGATGCCGGCAAAGTCGGCTGAATTCCTGTAAACGGAAACGGCCAGAGTCCGACTCCCGATTACGGGCCAATTCAATCAGTTGGAAGAGGGGCCAATTCCTCATTGCTAGCTGGTACCTTGAAACTAGCTGGGAGACACAGAGAGGGAGGAACAGGATGAGGAGGTGACCACTGCCCAGTTTACTATTTGACAGAAATAATCTGTGAAGAAGTTCTCTTACATAACATTTAATTTTTTTTACTTTCTGAATGCAACTGCATTTCTCACAAAATTCACATCCACTGTTTACTATTCAGCTGTCTCTACCTCCGACTCAGCCTCCTAGCACTTGAAGGGAATCACTACCTTCACACGCACACGCACGCACACACACACACACACACACACACACACACACACACACACACACACACACACACACACACACACACACACACACACACACACACACACACACACACACACACACACACACACACACACACACACACACACACACACACACACACACACACACACACACACCCACCCACCCAAAGGTTTGCCCCTCACTAATCAATCCATCCATTTCCTTTATTAATGCAGATTAAAGCAACACAGAGAATAATGGAGCATTGTACTCCAGCACATTAAAACACTCTTCAATTTAAACACCATTCATCTCTTTCACTCTGTCCCCACTCTCATTATCTGGCTCCCTCTCTCTCTCTCTCTCCCACACTTTCACCCAATGAGAGTGACTTTCAATCTAAGTATTGAATCTAAATACCATGCGGAGGGTTAGTAGGAAGTAGCAGTAATTGTCCTGATGATAAGGTTGATAATGCCAGAAGCTCTTAATCAGAAGAGACTTAGGGCCTGGCTAGACTGGCTGTATAGGCCTTTATCCTACCAACCTCTCTCTCTCACACACTCACAGGCACACGAGCGGTCGGGCAGGCGCACGCACACACACACACACACACATCGTGGACAACATTTATCTACTTTTAATTATCTTTGGCTGTGCAGATTAGTGCCCATCAAGTGTATTGTGTGAATAGAATACATTTACATTCCTAAGGAGGACAGACAGAGAAAGACGTGTGTGTGCATGTATCTAGTTGGTATTAATATAGGCTAATAGGGGTCCAGATAGGACATAATAAAGTAAAGCTTGTTTCCTGTAACAAACACAGAGACACAAACACACCTTTCTACTGTCTAATTTCATCAGTCTAGACTGAACAAGTGTCCCTGTTGACAGCTGTTTAAGCCAGGGAGGGTTGATGGAGAGGAAACCAACACGTTGATTTAACCAAGGAAACAGATCGCTGATCATCTGTGTGTATCAGCTACAATGGTCTGTCAAGGATGTGATACTGTAGGTAGGGTCAACGTAATCAAAATTAATATATTACCAAGGTTGATGTATTTATTTCAGGACTTGCCTGCTCTCCAACTTTATTTGGAATGGAAAGACCTCAAGAGTCAAATTGACTGTGTTACACTTACCCCATGAAGCTGGAGGTCTTGGACTACCTCATATGTAGATATATTAATGAGCTGCACAACTGCGTTCACTTAAACAATGGACAGCAGACTAACAATGGACAGCAGACTAACAATGGACAGCAGAGTATCGAAGGCATACGTGTAATACCTTATTATCTAAAATATATTCACTACTTTGGGTCCAAGGCGATCCAATGATTATCAATTCCATTCTTATTTAGGAAAATATACATCAATTCATGAAGTGGAAAGAACCAATATCGCCAAGAACTCCTATTTGAAATACTCCCACCTTACCTCCGGTGTTTACTGACAACATCTTTAGATATAGGTTCCAAAGTGGCATCATGCATTGTTAACGTGTACTATGATGGATCTATACTGTCATTGAAAAAGATTTGGACTATCCAAGGATGATTTCTTTAAGTTCTTACAAGTCAGAAAACGTATTAAATCTCTTCAACAAAATCTGGATGAACCTAAGGCAAAGAAGTTGATGGCCAAGTTAGGGTTGATTGAAACTCTACCTGATGGGAATAAATGGGAAACAATTGAGGAGAACCATTGTTCACACCTGCTCCTGCAACCTAAGACATAAACTACTGCAGTTGAAGATAATTCATTGGACTTACTTACTACATTCCTGCCCGAATGTAATGTACCCAGACATTTCACATCTCTGTTTAAGATGCAAAAAGCACAAAGGAACCATATTACGTATGCTGTGGTGCTGTGACAAACTAACACCATTTTTGGGATAATGTATGTGATATAATTTCATTGCGTCTAGGAATTGATATCCATCCATCTCCATGACTCTGTCTTCTGGGATATGTAAATATTAGTGATCAATATCAAGTTTTGTAATATAGGTGTAATTGCTGCAACAAAAAAAGTATAGCCATCAATTGGAATGCGTCGTATTCACCCTCAATAACAATCTGGAGGACTGAACTAGTTACATCCCATTAGATTCTATATACTTCAAATTCCAACAAATATCTGACTTTTTGACAATGTTTGGAGGCCGTATGTGGACCATCTCAGGGAATGTGGTGCTTGAGTGGAGTTCACGGCTGTTCTTGGAGGCAGAGCACTAGTTTGTATTTTTGTGTGTGATTGTGGGTGAGTGTGGGCATGTTGTTGTTTGTGTTGTATTGTTTTGTTTTGTGAATGTCAGTTTATTTTGGATACATTTTTTATTTTATAATAATATTAATAATACCTGTTTAAAGGTGTGAATGGTCTATGCCAGGTTAGGGCCAGCAGGTCCTATTAGGATCCTCGTTCTCCTCATTCAGGGAGAGATGCTTGTTGTTACCCTAGCTCTACTCAGATGTGTGCGTTTATGGAAGTTTTGCCCCGTGTTTGAGGTGGTTTTATTTTTGCAAGTTAAGTATTTTTGTCAATGATTCTCATCATGTTTTATCGCCTGCATATTTTGTAAATACATCTCTCTGGATCCAGTCTTATTCATCGAAGCCTGAACTGTAAATACATTACAAAAATATTTGCACCTAAAACATTTTTTTTTATAAGAAAATTGACATTTAGTCCATCACCATTAGTGTACCGATAACAGAACTCTGAGGACCATGTGATCCAAAAGCACAGTCTCACCACCACCTCAGACACAAACACATCCGTCTGAACTACAATGAAATAATTAGGATTAGACACAGATGATGTCATAACAGAGATCAGGAAGTAGGCTACACATGGAGAGCCAACTCTCTCATTCAGCTACTTGGACAAGTTCCATTTGGCTCCCAGTGTAGTTTAAATCATTGAATCATGCTTCCTTTCTAGCGAGCATTCAAAAGGGATATCCACAAGGCAAGGAGAAGGCAGAAGCGCACACACACACACACATGAACATACACGCACGTGTGCACTGAAGCCTGCTTTCTGGCATCAGTGGCTATAGTCATACCACAACACCATAGGTTTGCAGTGACAACACACATAGAGACATATCTCCAACATACCTCAGATCCCTGTCTGCTAGCCCCAGTGTCCACCTCTCTATATACTCTGTATGTGGTAATACTGTGGTCCCAGTTGATGACACTGGAATGTAAAACGACACTATATATACTGTAGTCCGTATGGAGTTGCTACTGTAGTCCCCTCAGTGAAACCTGTCCCAGGTATACAGTGTGTGTGAGTTGTATCAGTCAGATCCCTCAGAGTGGATACAGAAGTAATAGGATCATGGTTGTCCATCTGCCTGTCTTAGCAACAGGCTATATATATAACACCCCTGGTTAACGCTCAGGCTAATATAGCCTGCTAACACCTAGCATAGGCTAATGCCACTGAAGGTAAGGGTCAAAGTGCATCCCACTAATACAGATGACACAGGAAGTGGATGAGATTAGAGACATGTGACTGGGGAAGTTCTTAAAACTCCTAGCATGTCACCAGGGCAGTAATGGCCTACACTTCTAGCTCTGCATCTCCAAACAATAGGTATAATATAACATTATACAGTATGGGCATGAAGGGTGAAAACTGCAGTCATGTAAAAAGTAAGGAGAAATGCTGGCACAATGCTGATAGGACCTAATATATTTAACACCCAATGCTCTGATCTCAATAATCCAAAGTAGCAAATTTGTCAATTGTCCAAAGTGGCTTTGTGTTGTTGAGTCACCTCAGACACAGGCAAAGAAGAAGGCAGGTTAGTAGACTGACTAGGTATATTGGTTGGTAGACTGGGGTAATTGTGTCCCAAAAGGAAGATCCTTTCTTTTCTAATCTCATATTCAACTACTGAGGAGGATATGGACATTAGAATTGAATTTTGAAAGTGAAAGCGTTTACAGAGGCCAGTACAACCATCCGAGATTGGAAATAGAGCAATAGAAAAACGAAAAATGAAAAATTGTCAAATGAATTAGAACAGAACACAGAGAGAACTCACTGAGGAAAAGATAAAGGAACGTTTTCTCCTTTGTTCTTACGACTGGATGAGAGGAGAAAGAGACGAGAGGCTCGGAGAGAGAGTCAATGTCTCCTCTCTGTGGCATGCATAACTAGGCCATTTACTGGTCAGACTATACGACACACACACACACAAACACACACATACACTACTGTAATTGGGGCAGCACAATATTAAATGTGGGACCACAAACTGCTATTGCTGCCCAGTAAAATGACTATTGATGTGATTACATTCTGTTCTCTTGACATATACATATAACTTAATATATTATTTTCAGGATTTCAGGTCTAATTACTTCATTCGAGAATGGCGGGACAGGGAATTGAGTTTTGTTTCCTAGTTAATAACCCCTTTTTACCACAGCCCTGCCTTATCTCTGACTCTCTTTTTACGCAAATAGAACTCTTCTCCATTGTCTATACTGACTGAAGCAGAGCCGTAGAGCCCAAACATGTCAGATGTCACACACACACACAAACAGTCACACACACACCTCTACTAGCGGTAATCAGATTAATATTACATAAGGAACCAAACAATAACATTTGTCCATCACTCCCTTAGAGAGAGTGAGAGAGAGAGAGAGAGAGAGAGAGACAGAGAGCGGCAGAGATCGACAGAGAGAGCAGTAGCTTATCTCTCTATGATGTCAGTGTGTTTGGCTGTTGACGTGTGTGTGACAGTTGACGTATGAGGCAGTCAATCCAACCTTCTGTGTCTGTGTCAAATGACAGCATAGTCCCCAGGAACGCCATAACAAGCCTGTACTCCCAGGGAATGCCAAATGAGAGATCAAACACAGGAGAGCTCACAGAGAGAGAGAGAGAGAGAGAGAGAGAGAGAGAGAGAGAGAGAGAGAGAGAGAGAGAGAGAGAGAGCAGCACAGCACTGACCCACTTAGAGAGGCAGCCATTGGCAGGGTGTATGTAGTCTAAAATGGCTTCCTCTCCTCTCTCCTCCTTCTCACTTCTCCACTCCTCCTTTGACCCTCTCCTCTTTTCCTCTCTCTCCTGTCCTCCTCCTCTCCTCTTTCCTCATCTCTATCTCCTCCTTTCATCTCCCTCATCTGCACTGAGCTGAAAACATAGGAGAGTGAAGATCAATGGACAGGTGACTGAACATTGCTTGTAGGAATCCTCCACCATAGACAATATGTTTTATATTTACGTCCTCCACACAGAGAGCCACCAGTCTGATGCCAGAGCACCACTGTCAGGTGAATAAATGATTGCATCGGAGATACTAGAGTATGTGGCCTTTCCTTTTCTTTCAGAGCATCACTGTCTGACACAAGTTCCTCCTCAGCTTTCTGAGCGATAACAAACTGTCTACAGTGCACCCACCCACTATCTCAACTCATTTACCACTCATCTCTCCACTCGATCTCACAGGAGAGGCACACAGAGAGAGAGGAGACTCAACGAGATTTGAGAGAGGACTATGATGACTATTCACACCAAGCTTTAATGAGAGGATTGAGAGAGAGAGAGAGAGAGAGAGAGAGAGAGAGAGAGAGAGAGAGAGAGAGAGAGAGAGAGAGAGAGAGAGAGAGAGAGAGAGAGAGAGAGAGAGAGAGAGAGAGAGAGAGAGACAGAGGAGGAGAGGAATACTTCCAGTGAGGGGAGGGTGATGTTGGTGTGTGTGTGTGTGTGTGTGTGTGTGTGTGTGTGTGTGTGTGTGTGTGTGTGTGTGTGTGTGTGTGTGTGTGTGTGTGTGTGTGTGTGTGTGTGTGTGTGTGTGTGTGTGTGTGTGTGTGTGTGTGTGTGTGTGTGTGTGTGTGTGTGAAAGCAAACTGTTTAAAAGTTGTATTCTGTAGTAAACAAAGCAGGTTGGACAGAAGGACAGAATAAGACCATGTTATTTTTAAACTGATGACTAAAGTCAATATTACAAGCCATGAGTCATTGTGTGAGCTGGCCAGACTGTATCAGCATGTTTTGCAAGGCTCTCATAGATAAATGAACTCATACCAACACATGAGATAGTAAGGGAGAATATGTACTTTGGCACATAAGTTACTATCTGGTACTTTTAAAGTCGAACAAAAGGCAGCCCAACTGTCCACCCAATGCTTCCCTTCTATGATAGACTATGGCAGTGGTATGACTAACGCTGTACATTCATTCAAGGCATATAAACAACAGAATACCATCCAGCCTTGTTTTACACTGCCAAGATCTCCTTCCTATAGAAATCATATAATAGGCTACAGTGCATTCATGCCTGTGAGATATTAATAATGTCAGTGACACCACTATATGCATACCCAGGCAGACACTATTGTACCCCTTAATGGACCATTTCCTTACAGCCGCTATTAAATACATAAGAACAATGAGTAGAAAAGTCCTTGAGAGACCCAGACAGAGACACATGCCCACATGCAGGCACACACACAGACACACACAAAACACGCACAAAACACAAACAGACACACCCAGGGCTCAGTAATCCTCTGGAGCAGTATCTCTGGTCTGTCTGGAGGCAGATGGCTGTTCTGGGCCCAGCAGAGAGAGAGAGAGAGCCCGTCAGGACCAGCATTGCCAGCAGGAGGAGACTGTGTTTGCCTGGAGAGGACAGGGATGCTACTCTGCTGCCCAAACACACACACACACACACACACACACACACACACACACACACACACACACACACACACACACACACACACACACACACACACACACACACACACACACACACACACACACACACACACACACACACACACACACACACACACACACACACACACACACACACACACACACACACAAGCATACAGTGCCTTCAGAAAGTATTCATGCCCCTTGATTTATTACACACTTTGTTGTGTCACAGCCTGAATAAAACAATGTATTAATATATTTTTTTAGATTTTACCCATCTACAGTGGTCCCTCCTTTAAAAGTTGTGTCATACTCTGGCACACCTTGCGGGCTGCTGCAGCATTCTGTGGCACGTTATCTATTTGTCAGCCATTTTTATGTTAATGCAGTGTTATTGCTAGTTTGACCACCAGAGGGCATCTTTGAGAAGCATTTGATAGTCTTCCATATTGGCATTAAAAGAGAATTTAAAACCTTGTTTGTAATAACATAGTATATGGGATTGATTTTAAGAAATTTAATTCATTGGATTAATATTATGGTGTTTCTATTCAGAAAAAAACTAAAAACTAAACCCTCAGTGTTTCCGTTAGGATGGAATGGAAAATATGTCGCTGTACAACGGAAGGAAGGAGTAGGCTGTCCTTGTAAATAAGAATTTGTTCTTAACTGAGTTGCCTAGTTAAATACAGGTTACAATAAGAGCATAACATTTCTGCACCCTAATTTTCTAATTCTTGTCTAACCAATACCCAAACGGAGATTAAGTGAAGATAAAAATCTCATTGATTTATCAATACCGGTCCCCATGCTTGTCTCAGAGCAGCGCGAAACGGTGCTAAAATAGTTGTAGGCTTTTGCTTCTAACTTCAATATACTCTGTAAATAAATAAGACCTACACCATTTTTAACAGCACATTACTCAACACTAGTGAGACTCATTTCGCCTATGGTAGGCCTACAGTATATCGAAGGGGAAAAAAATGTATGACGTGACTCTCCACCAATAATTACATTTAGAGGATTGGAGGACTCAAAATTAATATCTAAGGGGCATTTTCTGTTAGATATTCTCACAGATCCTAAGGCGCTTTCATATAATTCTAAATGAATTAATAATAATAATCGCTTTGTTTAAAAAGTAACAATATTTGGAGATTTTGTTTTCACTTAACCTAGAGTGAGCAAGAAAAAGGCAATTCTTGAACATGGGGTGAGACATTCTCACTAATTTGTATATAAAGGCAGTTTGTTATTTAGAATTAAACATTTCTGGAGAAACCTAACTTGATTATTTAGCACACATCACTTGCTTATATTCAGTCAATACTTATCTTAAGAATATCATGGAATATTTGAACATTTTCGTTTCTCCATGCTTGTCTCAGAGCAGCGTAAAACGGTGCTGAAATAGACATCCACAGCGGAAAGGCTATGTATTCTGTGCCCACTTGTGGTATCTCTCTTCAGTTACACATCCTTGGAATAGCAGAACAGCATAACGGTCCAGGCAGCACATGTTGTGCCTGGTGAGCAGTTGGTCAAGTTCTGTTGTCAGAAGAGGAATGGAAATGTCAGGGTGAACCGAAGACCTGTCGAACCCCCCACATATGTTGACTATGCCTGTCGGAGGTGGAGTTCCAGAGCTCACATGTGTGCCTGGCATGGATTGTGACTCCATCTCGTTCCTCTACCTTTTCAATGCGTCAGTGAGTCAATGACTATTCAAGCCATTGACTCACTGATGAATGAAGATGATGAGCGATCGGCAAAGGCCATCTGTAATCTGCGGGCATCACGGCACATCAACATCGCTCTAATCACAGTCAGAAGACAGTTGAAGAAACTTCCGTGGATTTATGGAAAGGCTCAGTAATAAATGTTTACATATATATAAAAATAAATAAAAATCTCAGAACATTAACCATGTGTGTTCGCTTGTTTTGTACTGTTCTGTAGTTTTGACCCAATGATTCGTCTGATAAAAACAAAAAACTTTGCGTCCTGCAGGCCCAGGCAAGGATCAAAGCTGGCGAGACATTCAATAACGTCATCTTCACAGACAAATCAACCGTGACCCTTGAGCAATTTGCTCAAAATTGCTACAGAAAAAAAGGAAGAAGATCAAGGAGATTAACGAAAGCATAAAGATGTTGATGAAGAAATGCTGTTTTGAGTTAGAAATGTAACACTTCAGAGTACTTAAGCATCGAATACATTGCAAATTATAAAAAGTATATTGCTCTGCTAATAGGAAACATGTGCATGATGGGCTACATTCTGTATTGTAACCACAATGTCACACATAATTTGTATCTACCTTTCCAATTACTTTTAGAATTTTGGGATTTACAAATGTGCGCTTTTCATTATTAGTTACATTGTTTTAGTTCGAACGTGCAGACATTTTTTCTTTAAATGATTGTTTTATGTAGGATGCTACATTTTTGACTAGTTGCAATTGTAAGTAGGCCTAATAAATAAAATCCTACTTCTATTAGGCTGTTAAGCCTTATAGCCTCAGCCAGTTAAGTTATTTTATATAGGTCTAGGCTCTGAAGAAATAGACCCCATTTAAGCCCTCTTGTTGTTTGTAAAGTCAAATTAAAATTAAGATTATTGTTGAAATGAATTGCTCAACTGATGTAGGTTTTCTCCATCTGTTGGTGTGCAACACTTGCATAACAAATTAGCTATATTTTCAGCACCAGCCACTGTTCACCGCCCATTGATTGTGCTGTGGTTGCCACCAGTTGCTTTTTAAATTGAACCTTTAATTAACTAGGCATGTCAGGAAAGAACAGATTCTCCCCCAGGTGACGCTGGGCCAAATGTGTGCCGCCCTATGGCACTCCCAATCGGATGTGATACAGCCTAAATTCAAACCAGGGACTGTAGTGAAGCCTCTTGCACCGAGATGCAGTGCCTTAGACCGCTGCTCCACTCGGGAGCTATGACCAATATACAGTTGAAGTCGGAAGTTTACATACACTTAGGTTGGAGTAATTAAAGCTCTTTTTTCAACCACTCCACAAATGTCTTGTTAACAAACTATAGTTTTGGCAAGTCGGTTAGGACATCTACTTTGTGCATGACACAAGTAATTATTCCAACCATTGTTTACAGACTACTTGTTTACAGATTATTTCACTTATAATTCACTGTATCACAATTCCAGTGGGTCAGAAGTTTGCATACACTAAGTTGACTGTGCCTTTAAATAGCTTGGAAAATTCCAGAAAATGATGTCATGGCTTCAGAAGCTTCTGATAGGCTAAATGAAAAAATTGGAACCTATTGGAGGTGTACCTGTGGATGTATTTCAAGGCCTACCTTCAAACTCAGTGCCTCTTTGCTTGACATCATGGGAAAATCAAAAGAAATCAGCCAAGACCTCAGACAAAAACATTGTAGACCTCCACAAGTCTAGTTCATCCTTAGGAGCAATTTCCAAATGCCTGAAGGTACCACGTTCATCTTTGCAGTTGCAAACCATATATGGTCTGGCTTTTTTTGTGGCGGTTTTTGAGCATTGGCTTCTACCTTGCTGAGCGGTCAGGTTATGTTGATATAGGACTCGTTTTACTGTGGATATAGATACTTTTGTACCTGTTGTAGATTTGAGCAGTTCGGTTTCCATGCTTACTGTACAGGGTGGTGAAAATATGTCAACCTTGTCAGTTGACGAATATTTTACAGTTTGTTGACTGCTTTGGTAGTGACTACAGATATGCATCTGTTGGTCACAGATACCTTAACAAAATGGGCCACACAACAGGAATCAGGATCTCTGTGCATTCATCATGCAATCGATAAAACAAAATTGTGTTCATTATCTGTAGCTTATGCCTGCCCATATACCATAACCCCACTGTTCACAACATTGACATCAGAATAACGCTCGACCACACAACGCCATACACGTTGTCTGCGGTTGTGACGCCGGTTGCATATACTGCAATATTCTCTAAAACGACATTGGAGGCGGCTTATGGTATTGACATGAACATTCAATTCTCTGGCAACTGCTCTGGTGGACATTCCTGAGTGGCCTTTTATTGTCTCCATCACAAGGTGCACCTGTGTAATGATCATGTTGTTTAATCAATTTCTTGATATGCAACACCTGTCAAGTGGATGGATTATCTTCGCAAATGAGAAATTCTCACTAAAAGGGATGTAAACAAATTTGTGCACAACATTTGTGAGAAATAAGCTTTTTGTGCATATTGAACATTTCCTCTCTTTTATTTCAGCTCATGAAACATTGGACCAACATTCTACATGTTACGTTTATATTTTTATTCAGTGTATTATTTTGTCAGTTTTAGGGACATTCATTTGTAAGCTTTTTCACGGGGATTTCTGCACCGCCATCTTCAGTCCACCATTATCCTACCAACCTGTTTGTCATCTGTAGCCCCCTCTTTTCCATTATTATTTAAAACATTCTTCAAGTTCTGTCAAATTGGTTGTTAATTATTGCTAGATGTTCATGTCTCGCCATAGATTTTCACTTAGATTGAAGTCAAAACTGTAACTCGGTCACTCAGGAACATACACTGTCCTCTTGGTAAGCAACTCCAGTGTAGATTTGGCCATGTATTTTAGGTTATTGCCCTGAAAAGTTAATTAATTTCCTAGTTTCTGGTGGAAAGCAGACTGAACCAAGTTTTCCTCTAGGATTTTTCCTTTGCTTAGCTCAATTCCATTTATTTATTTTTTACTGAAAAACTCCCCAGTCCTTAATGATTACAAGCATACCTATAACATGATGCAGCCACCACTATCCTTGAAAATATGTGGTACTCAGTAATGTGTTGGATTTGCCCCAAAATTCACTTTGTATTCAGGACAAAAAATAAATTGCCACATTTTTTGCAGTATTTACTTTAGTGCCTTATTGCAGGATATTTTGGAATATTTTTTTATCTGTACAGGCTTCCTTCTTTTCACTCTGTCAATTAGGTTACTATTGTGGAGTGACTACAATGTTGTTGATCCATCCTCAGTTCTCCTATCACAGCCATTAAACTCTGTAACTGTTTTAATAAAGTCACCAATTGCCTCATGGTGAAATCCCTGAGCGGTTTCCTTCTTCTCCGGCAACTTAGTTAGGAAAGACGCCTGTATCTTTGTAGTGACTGGTGGTATTGATAGAGCATCCAAAGTGTAATTAATAACTTCACCATGCTCAAAGGAATATTCATTGTCTGTTTTTTAAAATGTATTTTCTAAATCTACCGATAGGTGCCCTTGGGAAGCCTCCCTGGTCTTGGTGGTTGAATCTGCGTTTGAAATCCACTGCTCGACTGAGGGACCTTACAGATATGTGTGGGATACAGAGATGAGGGAGTCATTGAAAAATCATGCTAAACACTATTGTTGCACATAGAGTGAGTCCCTGCAACTTATGTGACTTTTTTAAGCAGCGTTTGGTTCCTGAACTTATTTAGGCTTGCCATAACAAAAGGCTTGAATACTTATTGACATTTTCAGCTTTTCATTTCTTAAACATAATTCCACTTTGACATTATGGGGTATTGTGCGTAGGACAGTGACAAAAAATGAAATGTAATCCAGTTAAATTCATGGTGTAATAAAACAAAATGTTGAAAAAGTTGTGAATACTTTCTGAAGGAATTGTATCTATCCCTGTCTGTCAATGCCTGAAAGGTTCCTCGCTCACTGCTGGAGTGCTGCCCAGAGGACCAGGCTCAGGCCTCTTGGAGAGGATAAGACTCCCACAGCGAGATAAGTGCCATAAAGAAGAGGTTACATGGCGTTAGGGGCCCTATGGAGAATGCAAGTGGCCCTAAGGACGGGGATAGAAGCCTGAAGAAAGGGAAATAGTGCTCCTTGTGGCTTTAAGATGCTGGTGGAGTATTGGATGTCTTACAAATGGAGGTTACAAACACACTAAGAAGGGTGTAACACGCCCCATCAGTGTGGTTAAGGGCCCTAAGGAGTGAAGATATGTGCTATATGGTGAGTGGTAGGTGTTCTAGCTAAGGAACGAGTTCATGGTATTTGGAAGGTGTCACGAACCGGCTCAAAGCCCGTAACAAAAAGGGAGACAAGGAATAACAAAATATATTTATTAACTAAGGTAACCTAAACGCAATTAACAATGGTGTGTGTAATCAGTAGTGTAAGTGAGTGTTTTGCTTGCATAAATGTGATAATGCGGGGTGTTGAAAGGTGCTAAAGCAAACAACCAAAAGGCCACAACAAAATCTATGAAGGTGTCTGCATGGAGAGAGTCTTCCCAATGAATGTGGAAGAGGTCTATTTATCCTGGGACACACCCGGGCCCAGGTGTTTCCCATGTAGCTGACGACCCTCCCAACTCCGCCCACCGGCATCCTAATAAGGAGACAAGAGCAAAGAGAGAATATGGCAGACAGAGTGGGAGGGTCGTCACAAAGGTTATGTGACCCCAAGGAGCTAAGAGGTCAGATGAAGCAGGCGTAGTGGGGTTAGTAGCCATTACAGTAGAGTTGGAGGCCCTACAGGGGGAGATAGGGACCCCATGGAGGGTGTGAGTTAAGGAGCCGTACGTACAGTATACTGTATGTACAGCACCCAATGTCACAGGAAGGCATAAAAGGTCATCAATGGCATCAACCACCCGAGCCACTGCCTGTTCAAACCGCTACCATCCAGAAGGCGAGGTCAGTACAGGTGCATCGAAGCTGGGACCGAGAGACTGAAAAACACCTATCTCAAGGCCAGTAGAATCACTAACTCAGAGAGGCTGCTGCCTACATTGAGACCCAATTACTGACTACTTTAAAAAAATGGATCACGAGTCACTTTAAATAATGCCACTTTAATAATGTTTACATATCTTACATTACATGTATATAGTGTATTTTTACACCATCTATTGCACCTTGCCTATGCCGCTCAGCCATCGCTCATCCATATACTTACATGTACATTTTCTCATTCACACCTTTAGATTTGTGTGTATTAGGTAGTTGTTGGGGAATTCTTAGATTACTTGTTAGATATTACTGCACTGCCAGAACTAGAAGCACAAGCATTTCGCTACACTCACATGAACATCTCCTAACCATGTGTATGTGACAAATAACATCTGATCAGCACACAGAGTCCAGTCCGTTTAGAGAAGGGAACTGGCAGGGTTAAAATGGGTTTAAATTGGGACCTGTCAGCTGTTATACAGCACAGTTTAGTATATAATATTGGACTAGGAGCTGGGGCTAGGAGCTGCAGAGGCAGGCCATTGTTTGGGACGCTCTCATTATCTGTTCCTCAGCCCATTGGGACAGGTTCAAAAGACCATCCCTTTCTTTTATTTTATCCCCATATATTTCTCTCTTTCTTTTGCCTCATCCCTTGTTTTATCCCCTTAGTATGTTTTATTAACTTAATAAACCTTGCTCTCTTTTTCACTTACCACTACTCTCAAGGACTGCTAGGGCCATGATCATCAGTCACAGTTCCACATTTCAGCAGGAGCCTATGCATGATGCTATTACAAACATAGCATGACTTAACACCTACCACTACAAAGCATGTTACTTTATGATAAGCGCCTCAGCATTGCCCTCACATGTAGTTATGTTTTGTAATGTCACAGGGCTTATGTTCATATGGCCAGTGTATCCTGCCTACCTCTGAATGAGTCCAGAGATCCTGCTATAATCTGCCATGTTATTGATCTGTTAAACACATATGTTTTGAGAGCTGTTCTAGATGATGGGTGCATGGTCACATATTGATTGTTGATGAGTGGGCTGTCTTTCCCTGGATCAATAGAAGCAGTATCAGGTTGTTAACAAGGTGGTTTCTGAGACATCGATCAATGTGGAGATGGAAATATAATATCACTTTATACTCCAATGGAACCCTCACATAGCTCAGTATTCACCAGACACAGGAGTCAGAGAGAAGGAGAGAGACTGATGAAAATTGAAAGATACACTACATGTCCAACAGTATGTGGACATCCCTTCAAATTCGTGGATTTGGCTATTTCAGCCACACCTGCTGCTGACAGGTGTATAAAATTGAGCACACAGCCATGCAATCTCCAAAGACAAACATTAGCAGTAGGATGGCCGTACTGAAGAGCACAGTGACTTTCAATGTGGCACCGCATTTGATGCTACATTTCCAATGAGTCAGTTTGTCAAATTTCTGCCCTGCTAGAGCTGCCCCAATCAATTGTAGATGCTTTTATTGTGAAGTGAAAACATCTAGGAGTAACAACGGCTCAGCCATGAAGTGGTAGGCCATACAAGCTCACAGAACGGGATCGCCAAGTGATGAAGCGTGTAGCGAGTAAAAATCGTCTGTGCTCGGTTGCAACACTCACTACCGACTTCCAAAGTGCCTCTGGAAGCAACGTCAACACAATAACTGTTCATCGGGAGCTTCATGAAATGGGTTTTCATGGCAGAGCAGCCGCACACAAGCCTAAAATCACCATGCGCAATGCCAAGTGTCGGCAGGAGTGGGGTAAAGCTCGCCGCCGTTGGACTCTGGATTAGTGGAAATGCGCTCTCTGGAGTGATGAATCATGCTTCACCATCTGGCAGTCTGATGGACGAATCTGGGTTTGGCGGATGCCAGGAAGACGCAACCTGCCCAAATTCATAGCGCCCACTGTAAAGTTTGTTGGAGGAGGAATAATGGTCTGGGTTGTTCATGGTTCGGGCTAGGCTCCTTAATTCCAGTGAAGGTAAATCTTAAATGTACAGTATATAATGACATTCTAGACGATTCTGTGCATTTAACTTTGTGGCAAAAGTTTGGGGAAGGCCCTTTCCTGTTTCAGCATGACAATGCCCCCGTGCACAAAGCGAGGTCCATACAGAAATGGTTTGTCGAGATCAGTGTGGAAGAACTTGACTGGCCTGCACAGAGCCCTGACCTCAACTCAATAGAACACCTTTGGGATGAATTGTAACACCGACTGCGAGCCAGGCCTAATCGCCCAACATCAGTGCCCGACCTCACTAATGCTCTTCTGGCTGAATGGAAGCAGGTCCTCACAGCAATGTTCCAACATATAGTGGAAAGCCTTCCCAGAAGAGTGGAAGCTGTTATAGCAGCAAAGTGACCACCTCCATATTAATTCCCATGATTTTGGAATGAGATCTTGGACGAGCGGGTGTCCACATTATTTTGTTATGTAGTGTATGTGGGAAGAGAGTTTCTGATGACTATAAAAACTGTTAAATCCCCGTTGATTGATGAGGAATTGAAAAAGTGTATAGTTGACAGGGATGAGGAAAAAGGAATGGCAAGTAAGTCTGGCTGCACAGCCGATTGGCAAACATACTGTACATTTTGAAATCATGTGACTAAACTGAACAAAAAGAAGAAGAAACTGTACTATGAAACAAACAAATTATTTAAAGGATGATAATAAAATGCCTTGGAGCACCTTAAATGAAATGTTGGACAAAAAGGCAAACTCGGCTCAATCATTCATAGAATCAGATGGCTCATTCATCAGAAAACCCACTGATATTGCCAACTACTTTAATGCATTTTTTATTGGCAAGGTTAGCAAACTTAGGCATGATATGCCAACAACAAATGCTGAACCTACATGTCCATGCATATCTGATCAAATGATGAAAGACAAGCATTGTGATTCTGAATTCCGTAAAGTGAGTGTGGAAGAGGTAAAAAAAAGTATTGTTGTCTATCAACAGTGACAAGCCACCTGGGTCTGAGAACTTGGATGGAAAATGACTTTGGATAATAGAGGACGATATTGTCACTCCTATTTGCCATCTCTTCAATCTAAGCCTACAGGAAGAATATACCCAAGAATAGCAAAGCACCCTTTACTGGCTCAAACAGCCAACAAATCAGCATGATACCATCCTTTGTACATTTTGGGGAAAAATAGTGTTTGGCCAGATACAGTGCTATTTCACAGTAAACAAATTAACAACAGATTTTCAGCACGCTTATAAGGAAGTGCATTCAATATGTACAATGCTTGTCTTTCATAATTTGAATTAGAATTGACATCATTTGATCAGATATGCATGGATGTGTAGGTTCAGAATTTGTTGTTGGGATATCATGCCTAAGTTTGCTAACCTTACACAAGTGACTGATGATTGGCTGAGAGAAATTGATAATATAAAGATTGTGGGAGCTTTTTTGTGAGCCTTCATTGCACCTTTTTTTATGGGATTACATCCCTTGCTATATTGTGGATCGAGAGTTACCTAATAGAAAAGGGTGTTTTTTAATGCAAGCCTCTCCAACATAATCGAGTTGATTCAGGTATTCTCCAAGACAGCTGTCTAGGCCCCTTACTTTTTTCAATATTTTAATGACATGCCACTGGCTCTGAGTAAAGCCTGTGGGTCTATGGTTGCTGATGACTCAACACTATACACGTCAGCTATGACAGCAAGTGAAATCACTGCAACATTTAACAAAGAGCTGCAGTTAGTTTCAGAATGGGTGGCAAAAAATAAGTTAGTCGAAAATATTTAAAAAAAACTAAAAGCATTGTACCTGAGACAAATAATTCACTAAACCCTAAACCTCAACTAAATTTTGTAATGCATACTGTGAAAATGTATCAAGTTTAGGAGACTGTATTGTAAACTGTCATGGAAAAAACATATTCGTGTAACAGTAGCTAAGATGGGAAGAGGTCTGTCCATAATAAAGCGCTGCCCTGCCTTTTTAACAACGCTATCAACAAGGCAGGTCGTACAGGCCCTAGTTTTGACACATCTGGACTACAGTGCAGTCGTGTGGTCAGGTGCCACAAAGAGGGACTTAGAAAAATTACAATTGCCCCAGAACAGGGCAGCACGGCTGGCTCTTAAATGTACACGAAGAGTGAACAATAATAATATGCATGTCAATCTCTCTTGACTCGAAGTAGAGGAGAGATTGACTTCATCACTACTTGTATTTTTGAGAGGTATTGACATATTGAATGCACCAAGCTGTCTGTTCAAGAGAGAGAGAGGGAGAAAACCGTTAAAGTTACATATCGCAATATTATTTTGGATGATATTGTATCGATACTTTGACTCCAAGTATGAACTGTTTTTGCTGGGGTACTGTATTCTGTGAGATAGAATTACAGTACCATTTGAAATACAGCAATTGCTGCCCACAACATTTTCCCACAATGCACCATAATTAAAAGTATGCTGCAGTAAAACTTTTCACGGTATTTTACTGTTTATAATATCAAGTTTACATAGAATAGACAGACAGACTGTACTGTGATTAATTTAAAGAGTGTGAGAGAGAGAGAGAGATATTATAAATATATAACAGAGATGATTAAAGCTAAAGAACAACATAGTTTCCTAATCACACAAGCTATGATTGTTATTATTATCACGATTTCTGAGCTAATTATTAATTTAACTAAAAAAATAATGGTCTAATACCCACAGCTATGTAAAGTATGCTGCTCTCGTTCCGTTTCCACTTGTTGAACATAGCCTATCTCTTCAGGAAGTCATTAGACTGAAGTACTTTGCTATCCAACGGTCTAGGCAAGCAGATACGGGAGGAATTATATTGTCTATGTCTCTCTGTTAGTGTGTGTGTGATTCTGTGTTACGATTAGAGTTTAAAGGGTTTTTTCTCCTCAGATGGATTGTCAGATCAGCAGAGCCAAACAAGACGGTTCCTTGTTAGCCTTTATAGACTGAACCCTCGTTTAGTTGATTGACACAAAAAAAATCTTGTTCAGGAAAACAATAGCTGCCAATTATCCACTGCTCCCTCTTTGTTTGTGTGTGTGTGCGTGTGTGTGTCTGGGGCCGCACCAGGAAAAGATGCTTCAATGTTTTCCTTGGCGGGTCTTCCACAGAAATGCACAGGTATATCAGAGAGAAAAAAAGATTTTGTGATCTTTTCATGGGGTCAAACGTCAAAAGTGTGCTCTTTCTAACATATGACAATAAAACTTCAATTCTTTTAATTTGATTTCAGGAAATGTTAAACTTTTAGTGTATTTAAGTTTTAAAGGTCCAATGGCGTCGTTTTTTTTTCTCAATATCTCAATTTCACCTATTGGGCTCA